>NW_028270154.1:38764650-39064650 GCF_037043375.1 Chiloscyllium plagiosum
AATAAACAACATTCCAGCATATGTTTACAGCAATATAATTTTTGTATGTTTCTTACATACCACTAGAAAGCTACATTTTTACCTTCCAATAATGGGGCTTCGTCTTCAAAACTGTTGCCGTATACTGACTGTGGAGAGCTAGGAGTGAAGGTTGGTGTAGGTTGATAGATCTGTCCCGTGTATGGCTGTTGGGACCCTGTTGGATAAAAATATCCAGGCTGCTGAGTGTGACTGTCATACTGCCTGTATGCAAAAAAAAGTTAAAACAGCATTAGAGGTCCTTGTTGTTAGAGTTTCTGGTCACTGTACCAATAAGGATTTTTGTCAAGTATCTAGATGCTGACATTTTCTAAATGTCCCATTTTTAAAAAGGTGGTCCATACCAGACTGTAACTTTGATAAATGCCCCTCTTGCTAAGAGATCACCTTTGAAGATTTCCACTTCTAACTTGAGATTTTAAGTGCAGAACCGTACCCAAACTGTCTTCAACTACAGAGAGATTGGAAAAGATGGACTTGTTTCTAGAGAGCAAAGACTATTTAAAAAGTGACTTGATAGAGGTGTTCATAACCATAGGGCTAATAAGGAGGCATAGTTTCCTATAAGTAACCAAAGGACACAAATTTAAGGTGATTAGCAAAAGACTAGAGGTGCATTAGGACTTCTGCTTTTTTTTAAAACAAAGAGACATGCACCTTAGAGTATGTGGGACAAATTCAATAACAACATTAAAAGGTAATTTGATAAATACTTGAAAAAAAAAACTGCATGGCTCTGTGGAAAAATGGAAGAAATGGATTAACTGGGTGGCCATTAGATGAAGAAGAATTTCTTTTATCAGAGTCTGGAATCTGTGGAATTCTTTACCCCAGAGGACTGTTGAAGTTGGGTTATTAAGTATATTCGAGGTTGAGAGACAGGTTATTCATCAGTAAGAGAACCAGGGGTTATGGGGTAAAGGCAGGAAATTACAGTTGAGGATCATCAAACCAACCATGATCTCGCTGAATAGCAGGGAGGCTCAATGGACTGAATTACCTACTCCTGCATCTTATTCTCAAATGGCTTTCTGTCCTGCATCATACTATGATTAAATTTTATATAGTACTGTAGCTACTTTCCCCTTTAATTCTTTTAAATGTTTAACTTACTATAAAAAGAATGACAAAATTCTTTAATCATTTTCACTCTCCAAAATTATGCATCTTCTTTTTCATCTTCACATCCATTTTTTTTTAAAATGGTAATATGTAAGTAAGTTAGCTCGCTGAGCTTGAAGGTTTGTTTTCAGACATTTTGTCACCATACTAGGTAACATCAGTGAGTGTCTCCTGTGAAGCGCTGGTGGTATGTCCCGCCTGTCTATTTATAGGTCTTGGTTTCTTAAGGTGGGTGATGTCATTTCCGGTTCTTTTTTCCAAGGGAAGACAGATAGGATCTAAATCAATGTGTTTATTGATGGAGTTCTGGTTAAAATATCATGCCTCTAAGAATTCTCTGAGAGACCTTGTTTTGCCTGTCCTAGGAAGTACGTGTTGTCCTAGTCAAAGTGGTGTTCTTCTTTGTCTTTATGTATATTACCTAGTATAGTGACACTCACTGATGATGTTAACCTAGTATGGTGATGAAATATCTGAAAACAAACCTTCAAGCTCAGCGAGCTAACTTACATATCATCAACCTGAGCTACAAATCTTCTCAAAAATCGCTAGAATAGAAATATCTCCACACTTTCGAATTTAACACAAAAACACAAAGTTGGGAAAATCAAAAATTATTTTGCTCAAGGTTCAAAGTTCTCTCTGAATTTTGTTTTAATCCACATGTACATGTGGAAACAATGTAACATGTACAATTTCCAATGTTAATCAACTTTAGAAACAAAAATCCTACATGCATACTTTTAAAAGTTACCAAAAGCATGGAAGAAATAAAGAATAAAACAAAGGATAATTAGCATGGTATTCAAAATGGTAATTCAATATGAAACCAAATAAAAACAAAACATTGCATTATTTTCCATAGCCTTTCAAATTCTTGTGTACCTATTCCTTTGAGTACAAGACAAATTATCCATTTTCTTGTCATAGTTAAATAATTTAATTGCATTGACGCACAAGATAAGTTTTACACTTTCTTTATGCCAGACATGACAAATTGTTAGTAACTTACTTCCTGCACCCTGTTTTGTACCTCACTGCCCCATTTGTTGCTTCACCAAGTCTCTCACACTCAGAAGCAGTAAGCAGGGAAGTCTGCAAGGCTGGAGGGTTTGGGCAAGGAACCAGTTAGTTGCGATTCTTTCAAGCCAACCCTACCGTCTTCTCTAAACACAGCCATTTCTGTATATCCACACACCCCTCACCCACACTAGATCTTTACCAGCCAATGTGAGCAGCCACACATCTAAAGAGATAAAAATCAGTCAAACAGAGCATTGTGACCTAAAAATATATTTATATCCAAAAAGCTGAGGATCCCTCAGAAACCCTCATTAGTTTACAACCAGACAAATTCCTCAAATGATGGCTCCTTTTTGCTACCATCTCCTACTTTGAGAGCTTTCTGTATCCCTGCACTCTAAATGGGCAAGCTGCCAAACAATCAGCTATCACCTTGTGCAGCTTCAAACTCCATTGGAAATTTGGCATTGCATGGTATCACAACTTCATGAAGCACCAATTGGTAGAACAGCACATTACTCTCCAAAAGCTTAGACAGTAACACTTATAACCAAGGGTGGGGCAGTTGGTGGACTGGTGTGCAGCTTAAACAGAACTTGTCATGAAAAGAAAAAGGATCAGATGAAGTGATGCAGGTACTTAATTTCATATAATGCCAAGGCATACAGTTAAATATGACTGAAGGTGAACTATTTTATTTTCATAGATCTGATCCTTTTTTTCTTTCTATGACATGTTAAGTAGCACACCGTCCAGCTGTACTCCAGTTTTATTTTAATTTTCATCGCTAAGAACAGAAAGGTGCTATGTTACTATGAAATACATTATTCAAATGAAATGGCTAATGACCCACAGAATGAGATACCATGAGGCCATTCAGCATACTATACATAGGAGAGCATATAAAGAAATTATTTTATAAATTGGAATATGAAAAGCTTTGAAGTATTACAAAGAACACTGTAAACATTCAAACTGTCCTGCTTCATTGATACATCCTGTCTCTGTCAGCAGGTACAGAACTAGCACCAAGTCTAAGTGCCAACAATGATGAGGATGCTCCTGTGCAATCAAGTCAGTGATTTTAACTGCACATTTGTATTTACAAAAACAGGTCAGTATCAGCAGTAAATGGAAAGATACTAAAGCTTCAAGTGAGCCTGTAACCGCTGAAAGGGGATTTCAATCGCTCACCTGTTTTGGAAAGGATCCCCTGCTGCATTGTAGTCATAAGCTGATTGCCCTTGGTCATCAATGCTATAGCTTGATTGGAAGAAATCGGTGTTGAAATTATTGAACTCAGCCATTGCAACAATTCCCTTCAAGAAACAGAAACAAGTGTTTAAAACTTCGAATAAAATAATCAAGAATCTTCTTGATAGCTCTGACAAAATTGACAATATTGTTCACGACTCAATACCAGATAAACATTAAAAGTACAAACATCTGGAATAGAGCAAACTGCATAAAAAGCATCCACACAAGTATCCACTAAAATAAAAAAAAAGAGCTGCAGTTACATTCCTGATCAAGAGCTTATGCTTGAAACGTTGACTCCTGTGCCCCTCAGATGCTGCCTGACCTGCTGTGCTTTTCCAGCACCACATGTTTTGACTCTGATCTCCAGCATCTGCAGTCTTCACCTTCTCCCTGCAGTCTAGCATATCACTACCACTCTAATCCCCAATGCCTGGAGTTTGATTTAGATTAGATTAGATTAGATTAGATTACTTACAGTGTGGAAACAGGTCCTTCGGCCCAACAAGTCCACACCGCCCCGCCGAAGCGCAACCCACCCATACCCCTACATTTACCTCTTACCTAACACTACGGGCAATTTAGCATGGCCAATTCACCTGACCTGCACATCTTTGGAATGTGGGAGGAAACCGGAGCACCCGGAGGAAACCCACACAGACACGGACACGGGGAGAACGTGCAAACTCCACACAGTCAGTCGCCTGAGGCAGGAATTGAACCCGGGTCTCTGGTGCTGTGAGGCAGCAGTGTTAACCACTGTGCCACCGTGCCGCCCACTAAGGATGTTTGAGGATGTGATAGAATAAAGATGTATTTTAAAGATACTGTGTGCTTATACATACAAGAAATCCTGCCATGTCTGAAATAAGGTCAGGTATATTAGAAGGAATTAGAAGCTAACAATCAACAAATCTAGTTACATTATAACACGCACCTGCCTGGTCATGTCATAAAATGAGACTTGAACCTGCCATAGGTCCACACATCATTTTAGCCACATACATTAACTTTATAAATCAACTTACATGGAATTTAGGAAACTGTATGTTGTATGTAAATTTATTTGATAAACAACTACCTCCAGGTTTAGAATCTTTGGCATAAACTGAGCACATCTCAACAACATTGGAAGTTTTTGTCATCTGGAGTCACAATTTTGATTTCAGAGTGACAGCTGAAAAGACAGACTTGCACAAAGATTCCATCTCTTCATCATGCGGTTTGCAATTGAATGTTTTCCCTTTATCACAGCACTATAAAGTGCACAGCACTGGATGACTACTCAGAGTTGCTTTCTTCACAGACTGGAAGCAATTATTCCAGTTGGATAAATCGGCTCTCCCCTCTCTATGTAGTGTACCAAGCGATTCCATGATGAAGTATGTTTTCACCAATTTTGCACACTATTTTAATAACTGAACAACATGTGGTAACCAAGAAAATAACTCACGGATATCAGTAACACTTCAATCGACTATTCACAGAAATGAGAACAAGATTCTACTGAAATGTTATAGTTCAGACACATATTAGGAATATTACTGCTCAAAATAAACATATGTATTCCTTATCTTAGCAGTAAATTACTTAAAGCACAAACATATAAGACTAACTGCGAACTTGTGCTAACACCAATACCCACTGCAAAACTTTGACTGACATGGCATTTCCAGTGGTCAGGACTTTGAGAAACACACTTTGGCCTAAGTACAGAGGAAAAATAATTCAAATCAAAAGGTTTATTGGGCATATTACTGTCACTGACAACCCTTAGAGAACGTAAACACGCTTCGACGTAGTGCATGTCTAAGTCAGATTAGACTTTTCAGGAGGAAAAACCATACAGAATAATGCGAGGCACTGAGTTGCCCCAGACAGAGCACTAATTCAGGGCACAGAGAGGAAGGGGCACTTTGGGTTGTGAGATATTGACGTGGAACAGAGCGGCCTGTCTGAGTGCTGCAGTAAGGAGCAGAGAGAGGGGGAGAAATGCAGCGGTGCCAGGGTCCGGGTGGTGCAGTGGTCACATTAACTGAGAGATAGATGAATGGGCGCAGTGCTGCTCCTACCTGACCTGTATCCACTCACTTTGACACTTTGTTACAAACTGAGACAAAGCGCCCACAGGAAGCCGCTCGAGCGCTGACACCGACACCAGCACATCACTTCCGCCACTCGCACGCCTGCGCAACAGCGCGAACCCACGGAGCAAAGACAACACCGGTCAGCCAACGTGAAAGACTAACGACTAAGTTTACAGTTCACAGTCGGGTACAACTCCCAGCGTCGCAAGAACAAACCTGAAGTCTCCGTAAACGATTGGGACGGGGGTCGAGTTACGCATGCGCAAGAACGGGCCTGCAAGCAAGTCGACAAGTCCGTTGGACGCGTCTATGTGGCGGCGGAAGTGACGTCAGATGTCCGAGCGCCCCCTCGTGGAGAGGACAGGCAAGGAGACGAGGTGTCTCTCAATGAGGATCTTGCTGTCTGCCTTTCTGATGTCCTGCACAAATACATCCCAGTCTCTTTGAAATCAACATTACAACTTTCACACCTTTTAAAGTATAATCTATTTTCATATCCAAAGAGAATAACCACATTTCATTAAGTACTCGCATCTTGAGTTTTACAGTACAGAAAGAGGCACTTTGTCCCATCTGACGCATTTATGCTCGTCCAGCTGTTCTAATCACATTTTCTAGAACTTTGCCCATAGCCTCGTATGATATGGCTTTCAATTGCTCATCTAAGCTGAAAATGTGTTGCTGGAAAAGCGCAGCAGGTCAGGCAGCATCCAAGGAGCAGGAGAATCGACGTTTCGGGCATAAGCCCTTCTTCAGGGCCTCTTCTCCTGTTCCTTGGATGCTGCCTGACCTGCTGCGCCTTTCCAGCAACACATTTTCAGCTCTGATCTCCAGCATCTGCAGTCCTCACTTTCTCCTCGAAGTACTCATCTAAACAAGCCATAAATGTCTTGAGAGTTCCTACCCCTACCACCGTTTTAAACAGTGAGTTCCAGATGCTCACAACCTCCAGGGTTGAAATTGTCTTCTTCAAATTCCCTCTAAACTCCTTATTGCTAATCTTAAAATTGCATCTCTTAGTTATTGTCCCCTGTATTAAAGGGAAACCTGTCACTCTACCTATCCTATCTCTGCCGGTCAGAACTTTATATATCAAGCTCTTCAGCTGTCTCTGCTCTCAGGTAAACAACACCAATCTATCTCATCTCTCTTCATAGCCGAATCACTCCACCCCAGGCAACATCCTGGTAAATTTATTCTGCACCCCCTCTAATACAATAATATTCATCTTATTGTCATGGTGACCAGAATTGCACACAGTATTCCATCTAAAGCCTAACAAAAGCTCTGTAATAAGCTTTTCTGTTATTCAGTGCCTTGACTCAGTGGTTAGCACTACAGCCTCACAGTGCCAGGGACCCGGGTTTGATTCCCGACTCGGGCAACTGTCTGTGTCGAGTTTGTAGATTCTCCCTGTGTCTGTGTGGGCTTCCTACCACAGTCCAAAGATGTGCAGGTCAGGTAAATTGGCTATGCTAAATTGCCCATAGTGTTAGGCACATTTGTCAGAGGGGAAATGGGTGGGTTGCTTTTTGGAGGGTCAGTGTAGACTTGTTGGGCCAAATGGCCTGTTTCCACACTGTCAGGAATCTAATCTAATAGTTAAGTATTCCATATGCCTTATCTACTTGCATTGCTGCCTTCAAGGATCTATGGATATGCAGACCAAGGTCCTGTTGATCATCTGTACTTCCTAGGAACCTACCATTCCCAAACCTGTTGTCCTCCCAAAATGCATCATCTCACACTCTTCAGCATTAAATTATGTTTTCCACTGTTCAATCCGTCTGACCAGGAGAAAGTGAGGGCTGCAGATGCTGGAGATCAGAGCTGAAAATGTGTTGCTGGAAAAGCGCAGCAGGTCAGGCAGCATCCAAGGAACAGGAGAATCGACGTTTCGGGCACAAGCCCTTGTTCAGGAATGAGGAAATTGTGTCCAGCAGGCTAAGATTAAAAGGTAGGGAGGAGTGAATTGGGGGAGGGGCGTTGGAAATGCGATAGGTGGAGGGAGGTCAAGGTGAGGGTGATAGGCCGGAGTGGGGTGGGGGCGGAGAGGTCAGGAAGAAGATTGCAGGTTAGGAAGGCGGTGCTGAGTTCAACGGATTTGACTGAGACAAGGTGGGGGGAGGGGAAATGAGGAAACTGGAGAAATCTGAGTTCATCCCTTGTGGTTGGAGGGTTCCCAGGCAGAAGATGAGGCGCTCTTCCTCCAACCGTCGTGTTGCCATGGTCTGGCGATGGAGGAGTCCAAGGACCTGCATGTCCTTGGTGGAGTGGGAGTGGGAGTTAAAGTGTTGGGCTACGGGGTGGTTGGGTTGGTTGGTCCGGGTGTCCCAGAGGTGTTCTCTGAAACGTTCCGCAAGTAGGCGGCCTGTCTCCCCAATATAGAGGAGGCCACATCGGGTGCAGCAGATGCAATAGATGATGTGTGTGGAGGTGCAGGTGAATTTGTGGCGGATATGGAAGTGTCCCTTGGGGCCTTGGAGGGAAGTAAGGGGGGAGATGTGGGCGCAAGTTTTGCATTTCTTGCGGTTGCAGGGGAAGGTGCCGGGAGTGGAGGTTGGGTTGGTGGGGGATGTGGACCTGACGAGGGAGTCACGGAGGGAGTAGTCTTTTCGGAACGCTGTTAGGGGAGGGGAGGGAAATATATCCTTGGTGGTGGGGTCCGTTTGGAGGTGGCGGAAAAGACGGCGGATGATACGTTGTACATGGAGGTTGGTGGGGTGGTAGGTGAGGACGAGTGGGGTTCTGTCCTGGTGGCGGTTGGAAGGGCGGGGCTCAAGGGCGGAGGAGTGGGAAGTGGAAGAGATGCGGTGGAGGGCGTCGTCGACTACGTCTGGCGGGAAATTGCGGTCCTTGAAGAAGGAGGCCATCTGGGTTGTACGGTTTTGGAACTGGTCCTCCTGGGAGCAGATGCGGCGGTGACGAAGGAATCCAAACCAAAGGAGTAGCCATGAGCACCCGCATGGGTCCCAGCTATGCCTGCCTCTTCGTAGGATATGTGGAACAGTCCATCTTCCGCAGCTACACTAACACCACCCCCCACCTTTTCCTCCGCTACATCGATGACTGTATCAGCGCTACCTCGTGCTCCCACGAGGAGATTGAACAGTTCATCCGCTTTACCAACACCTTCCACCCCGACCTCAAATTCACCTGGACCATCTCAGACTCCTCCCTCCCCTTCCTAGACTTTTCCATTTCTATCTCGGGTGACCGAATTGACACGAACATTTACTATAAACCGACCGACTCCCACAGCTACCTAGACTACACCTCCTCCCACCCTTGCCCCTGTAAAAACGCCATCCCATATTCCCAATTCCTTCGTCTCCGCCGCATCTGCTCCCAGGAGGACCAGTTCCAAAACCGTACAACCCAGATGGCCTCCTTCTTCAAGGACCGCAATTTCCCGCCAGACGTAGTCGATGACGCCCTCCACCGCATCTCTTCCACTTCCCGCTCCTCCGCCCTTGAGCTCCGCCCCTCCAACCGCCACCAGGACAGAACCCCACTCGTCCTCACCTACCACCCCACCAACCTCCATGTACAACGTATCATCCGCCGTCTTTTCCGCCACCTCCAAACGGACCCCACCACCAAGGATATATTTCCCTCCCCTCCCCTATCAGCATTCCGAAAAGACCACTCCCTCCGTGACTCCCTCGTCAGGTCCACATCCCCCACCAACCCAACCTCCACTCCCGGCACCTTCCCCTGCAACCGCAAGAAATGCAAAACTTGTGCCCACACCTCCCCCCTTACTTTCCTCCAAGGCCCCAAGGGACACTTCCATATCCGCCACAAATTCACCTGCACCTCCACATACATCATCTATTGCATCCGCTGCACCCGATGTGGCCTCCTCTATATTGGGGAGACAGGCCGCCTACTTGCGGAACGTTTCAGAGAACACCTCTGGGACACCCAGACCAACCACCCCGTAGCCCAACACTTTAACTCCCCCTCCCACTCCACCAAGGACATGCAGGTCCTTGGACTCCTCCATCGCCAGACCATGGCAACACGACGGTTGGAGGAAGAGCGCATCATCTTCTGCCTGGGAACCCTCCAACCACAAGAGATGAACTCAGATTTCTCCAGTTTCCTCATTCCCCCTCCCCCCACCTTGTCTCAGTCAAATCCCTCGAACTCAGCACCACCTTCCTAACCTGCAATCATCTTCCTGACCTCTCCGCCCCCACCCAACTCCGTTCTATCACCCTCACCTTGACCTCCCTCCACCTATTGCATTTCCAACGCCCCTCCCCCAAGTCCCTCCTCCCTACCTTTTATCTTAGCCTGCTGGACACACTTTCCTCATTCCTGAACAAGGGCTTGTGCCCGAAACGTCGATTCTCCTGTTCCTTGGATGCTGCCTGACCTGCTGCGTTTTTCCAGCAACACATTTTCAATCCGTCTGACCAGCCTGTTTATATTTTCCTATGGTCTAAGACTTTCATCCTCATTAATTACCATACTATCAATTTTCATGTCGTCTGCAAACTTCAAATTATACTTACTACATTCATGTCTAGATCATTAATATCCACAAAAAAAAAGCAAGGGACCCATACCTGCCCCTGAGATATGACACTTGACACAAGTCTCTGGTCACAATAAACCCATCAACAATCTCCATTGCTTCCTGCCTCTAAGCCAGTTTTGGATTGGATTAGGTCTGGCAGGGATCTCAGGGAGTTAGACCTGATGACAGAGGCTGAGGCCCATGTGAAAATTGAAGTGCAGGGGGGTTTGGGTCCTGTGGCAGGTATGTCAAGTTCCCAGGCTGTCAGATCCCCATAGGATTGTTGGGTGTCTGGGGTATCATGACAAGGGTTAGTAAGTGGTCCGTTGTGGAAGGTGTCATTTTGTGTGTGTGTGTTATCCCATTCCTCTCTTGGCGAGCCTTCCTTCTACCACTCCTCCATAAATTTGAGCCCATTCTGACCTCAGCTACCAATAGCCTAACTTGACCAAGTTCCATTCATCCCTTTATTCTCCGACTTACAACGGCTCCTGATCCAGCAACATCTCAAATGTCAACTCTCATCCTTACTTTCAAGTCCCTCCTAACAGAGATAAAAAGCAACAAGATGCTAGAGAGATTTGAAATCAAGGATGAAAATTTTATAATGAAGACGCTGGTTGTCAGAGAGCCAGCCATACGCCCACAAGGAGAGATTTTAGGTGTGTTAAGAAATAAACAGGAAAAGGTATGATGATCTCTGCTTTGCAGAGAGTAGAATGAAGAACACCATGTTGTGCCTTTATTTAAGAATAGCTGCAAGGAAAAAACAAGGAACTATAAACCAATGAGTCTAATGACAGTGGTGGATATGTTAGATTAGATTCCCTACATTCTGGAAACATGTGGATTAGATTCCCTACATTCTGGAAACAGGGCTTTCGGCCCAACAAGTCCACACCAACCCTCCAAAGAGTAAGCCACCCATACCCATTCTCCTACCCTACATTTACCCCTGACTAAAGCACCTAACACTATAGGCAATTTAGCATGGCCAATTCACTTGACCTGCACATCTTTGGATTATGGGAGGAAACTGGAGCACCCAAAGGAAACCTACACAGATACAGGGAGAATGTGCAAACTCCACACAGACAGTTGCCCACGGCTGGAATCGAGCCCAAGTCCCTGGCGCAGTGAGGTAGCAGTGCTAATCACCGAGCCACTATGCCTCATGGGAAATGCACAAATGTTATGGTTTCGCTCGGTAGACTGGTTAGTAAAGATTGATCACATGGGATCCAGTGAGAGCTAGCTACTTGGATACAAAATTGGCTTGATGGTAGGATTCAGAGGGTGGTAGTAGAGGGTTGTTTTTCTGACTGGGGCCTGTGACCAGTACTGTGCCACATGAATTGGTACTGCATCCCAATTTGTTTTTATTTATACTTGTGTTTGTTATTTATATAAAGGATTTATATAATGGAAGTATGGTTTATGGATGGCATCAAAATTGGTGGTGTAGTGGACAGTGAAGAAGGTCATTTAGGAGTACAATGGGATCTTGATCAGTTGAGCCAATGTGTCGATGAGTGGCAGATGGGGTTTAATTTAGATAAATGTGAGGTGTTGCATTTTGGTCAGACAAATGAGGACAAGACTTACATAGTTAGCGGTAGGGAGTATTATTGAACATGCTGTATTATTGAACAGAGAGAATTAGGGGTGCAGGTACATAGTTCCTTGAAAGTGGTGTCACAGGTAGACAGAATGGTGAAGAAGACATTTGACACATTTGCCTTCATTGGTCAGAGCATTGAGTATAGGAGTTGGGACATTGGTAGGGTCACTTCTGGAGTACTATGTATAGTTCTGGTCACCCTACTGTAGGAAAGATGTTATTAATTTAGAAAGGGTGCAGAAAAGATTTGCAAGGTTGTTACCAGGACTGGAGCGTTTGAGTTATAAGGAGATGCTGTATAGGCTGAGATTTTTTTTCTCCCTGGAGCATAGGAAGCTGAGGAGTGATCTTGTAGAGGTTTATAAAATCATAAGGGTTATAGATAACATGAATAACAAAGGCCTTTTCCCAGTGTAGGGGAGTTCAAAACCAGGGGGCATATTTTTAATGTATGAGGGGAAAGATTTAAAACGGATCTGATGGGCAACATTTTCACACAAAGGGAATGAGCTGTTAGAGGAAGTCATAGAGACAGATACAGTTACAACATTTAAAGGACATTTGGACAGGTAGATGAATAGGAAAGCTTTAGAGGGATATGGGCCAAATGCAGGCAAATGGGATTAGTTTAGTTTCGGAATCCTGCTCAGCACAGATGAATTGGACCAAAGGGTCTGTTTCTGTGCTGTATGACTCTATGACCAACAAGGGATGCATTGCATAATCAAGTCTAGCGCTAACTATATGGATGGGGGTTTCAACAGCAGCAAAACTGAGATGGATGAAATTAAGGAGGTCAAAATTGGCAATCTTAGTAATGGCATGAACATGTTTTTAGAAAGTCATCTCAGTCAGATACCACACCAAGCTTGTCGACAGTCTGGTTCAGCCTCAGACAATAGCCAGGGAGAGATTTAGTAGCTAGGGAACAGTGTTTGTGGTCAGGACTGAAGACGTGGCTTCAGTTTTCATAATATTTAGTTGTAGGAAATTTCTGCTTATTTATACTGAAGAACTTGGAGTTAGTGGAACAGTTGGAAGGGACAGTGATAAAGCAAAGCTGGGAACTGATACTGTAATTTTGGATGATGTCACTGGGTGGCATGCAGCCAAGAAATGGGGGACAAATCTAAATCCTTGGGAGTAGTGTGGGACTTGGAAAAGAAGTAATTGCAAGTGAGAATCTGGCTACACTAGTTAGATTAGCATGGAACTACTCAACTGGATGATACTGGAGTTACTGCCATCAACCATTACACAGGCACGTAGGTCAATCACACTAAATTGCATAAAGCTCCTCTGCTCTCAGCTGATTATTTTGTTCCAGTTATAACACTTCAGAGGAGACGAGCAGTTTCCATTGTTGATGACGAGGCTGAAATTGAAAGGATATACTTCACTGCTGCAAGTTGGCACTGCCATCTGGTGGCAATGAGCACAAACTGCTCTGTTGGGAAAACACAACATGGCCAAGATGTTTTTGGCCGGCAAATCTCACTAAGTGCCCCGTTTGCTAAATTAACTTTCCTCACATTCATTTCCAATTAATTTTGTGCTACCAATTTCCAAGAAGCCAATTTGTTTATGGGTCCCTGGGACTCTGATAAATTATGGACCTGCAATCTATCTTCTCAATCAATAAACATATGAGTGGAAGTAGGCCGTTCAGCCCGCCAGCATGCTCCTCCATTCTAGATCATAGCTATTAATCAATCACAACACCACATTACCACACTATCTCTACATCACTTGATACCATTAGTAACTGTATGAAATTTAACCACTCCAAATTAGGAACCACAGAAGATGAAACTGAGATTAATTTGAGTTAGATGAGATCTATAAAGAAAAATGAAAAGTCAGAAAGAAAGATTAGATGAACAGAAAAAAAAACACAAAGAAACAAACAGTACCACAAAAATGAAAAAGAAAACATAAATGAATTGACTGAGGTAATGAGACTCCAATGTTTAATTTGTTTCCTTTTGATCCAAAGAGATTGAGCAGCACTGTAGGAACCTAAACCTATTAATTGAAAGGGCCCTTATGCAACCAAGTACCTATCTAACTTTCTGTGGCAAGTACATTTGAATGGCACCACTGACAATCATGGAGCAGTTGACTTTTCCAGCTTTAATCCAGTCATTGGAAAAGTGGTACTTTTCTTATTATTTTTCTATGAGTTGTGGTATTATTTTGATGCACATCCCTAATTGCCCTGCAGGAGGCAGTGGTGACCCACCTTCTTGAAGCACTGCCGATACATCCAAGGTGCTGTTAGAAAGAGTTCCAAGATTTGAATACAGCAGCAGTGAAGCAATGGCAGTGATGTAGTTCAAAGTCAGGTTGATGTGTGGCTTGAGGGGAAACTTACATCTGGTCCTGTTCCTTTGCATCTGCTGCCTTCTAGGTGGTAAGGATCATTGGTTTGGAAGGAATTGGTACTGGATGTCTCAGTGGGCTGTAGTATTGTATGTTGGTACAAACTGCTAACGTTGTGCACAGGTGGTGGAGGGAGTGAATAAATAAGTTAATACGCAGTGTGCCTTTCAAATTATCTGCTTTGGCCTCAATGATGTCAAGCATTTTTACTGTTGTTGGAGCAACACTCAGGCAAGTGGAAAGTGTTCCATCACAATCCTGACTTGTGCCTTTAGATGGTGAACAGACTGAAGAATAAGGAGATAAACTACTCACTTCAGAATTCTAAATTTCAGGCCTGCTCTCATTTCCACAGTATTTATATGGTGGTTCCAAATCAGTTTCTCGTCAATGGTAACCTTCAAAATGTTGATGGGTGGGGAGTTTGGCAAAGGAAATGCCATTGAACATCAGGAGGAGGTGGGAAGATTCTCTCTTGTTGAATATATCATTTCTTGGCACTTTATTTGCATGAATGTCTAATGACACTTCCAGTTGTCAGCCCAAGCTTGAATGTTGTCCAGGTCTTGTTATATATGGACATGAACACCTTAAGCATCTGAATAGTTTTAAATGATATGTAATCATCAGTGAATAATCTCATTTTTATGATGAAGAGAAAGCCTTTGGTGAAACAGCTGAAGCTGGTTGGACCTGGAGCATTATTCCTGAGGAGTTCCTGCAGAGATGTCCTTCATGATTGTCATCCAACAGCTACAACCACCTTTCACGTTGCTGTGCCAGACTCAGTCAACTGCCGCCTTGGTGTCAAATGTGGTCACTCTTCATTCTCTTTTTGAATTTAGGTCTTTCTTCCATGTAGAGACCAAGGCTTTAATTAATTCAGGAGTCAGAGCCCTGGTGGAACTGAAACTGAGCATTCATGAGTAGGTTATTGCTACAGACGTCGTGCTTTATAACACAATTGACAATAGCTACCATCAGGTTGTGTTGGATTTGTTCTGCTTTTTGTGCACAGGTTTTAGTCCAACAGATTTATTTGGATTCTTTTGCTATAAATTCTATGATTTACGGTCCTGCTACACAACCACCTGATGACGAAGCCGCGCTTTGAAAGCTAGTGCTTGCAAATAAACCTGTTGGACTATAACCTGGTGTTGTGTGATTTTTAACTTTGTACACTCCAGTTCAACACCAGTACCTCCAAATTATATTTGTTAAGTCACTTCAAAGAATTTGGTCAGTAGGGTCTTCCCACTTCTCCTTTTATGGGAATCATTTGCTAGATTATTTGAATTGCTGTGATTCGTGTGTTTGTTTCCAGTAATTATTTCACCAGTGAAATAAATTACTTGTACAAGATTGGTTATCTGAATGGGATTATTTTCAAATTTCACATCAGCTTCGCTCACTTTCAATTCAGGAGTATTTATTTGCTGTAAATCTTCTAATTTTGACTGTCAGCACTGTAAGATAGGGTTTCTTTTCCAATAATTAGTTTTGAGTTATTTATTTTGACTCAAACTAGCATGTAAGGAATTAAAATTGTACTCAGTGAAATGCTACTGCCATTACACCATTTGGTTAAGTGGAATATGTAATTTGCTGTTGAATCAAAATAAACAGATCCTTGAAGAGACCATTTTAATGGTTTTATTTGTCACAGGAAAAATGGCAAATCATTTTGAACTGAAAACAATGTTATGTTTCCGAACCCAGCTATATCCTAAGTTGGTTTAGTTTTGTAATCTATTCTGTAGCAGACCGATAGAATACTTTGGAATTAAGTGTTGTAATAATTTTGGATTGCTATTTTGCCATTTATGTATTTGCTAATTCTTGCAATATCATTTTGTTATATTGTGTGACACAAACTTTAGGATAGTGATAAGGTGTGATTCTTGTTAATGTGACTCCTATTTCTCTGGAGAACAGAAGAAGGAGGTAGTCTTTTCAATGTGACATTTTAATTAACTTAGTAAATAATCCTTTTTAACAATAGGATAGCTTTTGGAATTTGGAGTTTTTCAGAATACTTTAATGCATCAATTAGACATTTTGGAGAATATTAATCATAAAGAGGTGAGAGTACATATTCTTTAGGCAGACACAAACTACACTGGGAGTGCCTCATTATCTTCATAGAGATCTTAAAGTTAAAATGCTAAGAGGAACAAGCTGTAATGAAAGACAATAAATGACTGACGTGTCAGGGAACTAGTCAGGAAATAGTAGGAAGTGATATCACCACCCTTAAAGTGACCAGTCTTGAATTGGGCATACAATATCAGGCCAATCTGACATTGATTGTGTGATGCTCATGCATTGGTGAGCCAATTAGAGTTCAGACATGCCACTGATAACATCGAGGGGGAAGTGGCAAGGGTAAAAAAGTCATAACTCTTAGCATTACAGTGTTTAGTAAGAAGACAAGACCAAAGGAGAACTTCAGTCAACAGAACAAGACCGTTTAATCAACCAAAGATCACAAGTTGGTATCCCAAAGTGGATCGACTGAAGACTATTGCCTATATTGAATCTAATTATTTTCTACTTTTATGGTTAACTTGGTAAGTTCTGTGAAACTTGTGAAAACATATTCGTACCAAGAGTGGTCTCATAGCTAATCAGGACTAGTAGACCTTTAGATTGGCTCTGTCAATGCACTCTTAAGTTGTAATTGACTTAAAAGTCTTACAATTAAAGTTCAAATGCACCCCAAACTTGACAACAATTTATAAATTACATCCTTAATATCAATTAGGACTATTAATTTGATTAACCTAGCCTTGGGAATATTTTTGACTTCCTTACTACTCTTTGAAAAGGATAGTAAGGCCATTGAGGTTAATTGCAGTATTTTTCAAATGTCGTTTCCAGAGAATTTATCCAAGAAAGCAATTTTAATTTACTACCAATGTTTGACTCATCTTTATTTTAGGATTAGTGGTGCTGGAAGAGCACAGCAGTTCAGGCAGCATCCGAGGAGCAGCAAAATCGACATTTCGGGCAAAAGCCCTTCATCAGGAATTACCTATTTTACCTCATCTTTATTTTAGACCACATTTACATCCTGAAAGTATCTTGATTCTCCTTTCACATTTGGCTGCTTACATTTCAGTATTTTATGTGTTTAGCTTCTGTAACACCATTGACTGTCTCAGTTTCCAGACATTTTTAAAATTAATATTACATTCCAAATTATAACATATCATTCATTAAATGCAGTATGTAAGAAGCTTGCAAAAGATTTCTCTTCAAAAAGGTTTCACTGAAAGAAATATAATTTTACTTTGAGGATTTAACACATTTTCCTGTCATTTCAGATATTTTTCATGCATAATATGGATTTGTGAAACAGGTATTAATCTCAATGCTGGAATTGCACTAAAATTAATCTTTTCATTAGTAATATCTTTTGAAATTTGTTAATGGGAACATTTGGTCATTTGCAGACACATTTTCTTATTCAATGGAAAATTAGACCTTTGTAACACTGAAGTTCACTGCTTTGCAATATATTTTCAGCCAGATCTATACCTAATATAAACCAGAACATTAAAATGAAGGAACAGTCTTTCAATTTTAGCATTTTAAATTACAATTGATTTTACTCAAACAAGAATTCCATGAGCAATTAGAAAATTAGTAAAAATGTATAAATTGACATGCAAAGCTTGACATTGGGCTGAATTTATTCTGAAAATTTTGTGACTATAATTTCTTAGTTGTAGAATAAAGTGTTGGATATCAGAAAATGAACAATGGCAATGTTTAAAACCTTGCTATCGTTTTCTTTAATTCAACTCTCACAAATATGGAACACAGCATTTTGCTTTATTGATGTTTGACAGAATATCCATTTCATATATGGTTTGTTCACTTTCATATTTTAATGTTTCTTTTAATTTATACACTTTTTCTAGATATTAGTTTAGATTAGATTACTTACAGCGTGGAAACAGCCCTTCGGCCCAACAAATCCACACCAACCTGCCGAAGTGCATTCCCCTACATTTACCCCTTCACCTAACACTACAGACAATTTAGCATGGCCAATTCACCTAACCTGCACATTTTTGGATTGTGGGAGGAAACCGGAGCACCCGGAGGAAACCCACGCAGACACAGGGAGAATGTGCAAACCCCACACAGAGAGTCGCCTGAGGCGGGAATTGAACCCGGGTCTCCGGCGCTGTGAGGCAACAGTGCTAACCACTGTGCCACCGTGCTGCCCATATTGGTTTAAGTAAATAATTTTGACTTATGTAATTTTAACATGTGGTTAAAATATAAGGTTTATAGTAGCCTATAGGAGTTATGTCATCTAATTTATAATTTGTGTAATCGAATAATATATTCTTAATTTCTAATTTATTGGTTTTGATGTACAAAGGAACTAAACTTGTTAATCTTTTGTGAATGGGTGAAAAGGTTGTGTAGTGATAACGTCACCAGACTAGTTATCCAGAGACCTAGGCTAATGCTCTGGAGAATGAACTGAAATTCCACAATGGTAGATGGTGATATTTTAATTGAATACATATCTAGTTAGTCTGATGGCATCATGTCACCATTGTTGATTGTTGTATAAGTCCACCTGGGAGGATAGGTACACCAACGTCAGTGTCTTTGAAGTAGCCAATAACACCAGCATGAAGACCATAATAATCTGAAAGCAACTCCGCTAGGCGGGTGACATGCTTAGAATGTCTGAGCTTCAAGTATCAAAACAAATCTTCTCCAGCTCAAGGAAGCCACTTGAGTGAGAGGAGGACAATGAAAGCATTTCAAAGACACCTTGAAAGCTCCCCTCAAGAAATGCAAGATAGATGTCAATGCATGGGAGAACTTTGATCAGAAGACACTCACTTTGTGGAAGCTATTATATAAAGAGAAACAATTCTTTGAGAACCTCTCAGCCAGAGAAATTATGGAAAAGGAACCAGAGAATGGAATGCTAGTGATCCCAACACCAAGCACCAATTCCACCTTCGAGAAACACCTGCCAAATGTGTGGTCAGAGGTGTGACTGTAGGATTGGGCTAATCATCCCCACTAGAACCCACAGAACACGTGACTAGTGACATAGAATTTCTAAGGTGAACAATCAAACGTGTTAGTGAGTGATTGCCAAAGACAAAACCCGTTTGTTTCACTAATGTCCCGTTTGGGAAAGCAATCTATTATTCTTGCATCTTCTACTCTACATGTGACTTCAGACCCACAGCAAAGTGGTTGAATCTTAGCTACTCTCTGAAATCGCCACTAAGTTCAAGGGACAATTAGGGCTGTACATGCCTCATAAACCAGTTATGCCCAAATCTCATAAATGAAAGAGAACTACATAAAATAGCAGATAAAATCAACAATTAAGATACAAAACATAGAATTAGCAGCAACATTAGTTTTGCCTTAGTGCAACAATACCATGGAGAAATATGACAAATTTTAACATTTCTAAACTGTAAAGAGGTGACACAGATTAGAAATGACAAGTGAGTCCAAAATAATACAAATTAAAAGACTTATGATTTAGCTTCTGAATTATTTGTAAAAAGTAGATAGTAGAATATTAACGATTGAGCAGTTGATTTTGTTCAGATAGGAGACTGTTGAAAGTCAAGCAGTTGATTTCAAGATTTTTAACTTTTCTGCTTACTTGAAATACTTCTGTCCAGTTTACATTTGACTGGCTTGCTGGCAAGGTACCTTCTAGCACTCAGACTGAAAGCATGCTTTATTAGCAACACAGAGGTGACTCATGGTTGGACTTTGGCTGAGACCTTCATAGCTAGCGCTCAAGCCCAGGCTGGTATACAAGAGTATCTCATCTCACTAGCACACAGAGACCAAGGTTAAAGTGGCTTTAAACAGTCTTCTTGTGTATTCCTGCAGGGAAAATAACTCAAACATGCCTGTCTCTCTTTTGCTATATTTGATGGATCATATTCACAGTCTGAGATATCTCCCAGGAGATTATAGATCTGCTTATAATGCTTTTTCTTTTTTTAAAATCTATCTCTTTGAACCTTCCTTGACATCTCACCAAGTGAAATATTTCAGTGCCTTTCTCTAACTATATTCCTCTCTTTCTCTCCCTCCCCTCTCTCTTTCTCCAGTCAGCCACTGAATTTATATCCACTGTATTTTGGCTGTATCAGTCATCTTTTAAAAACACGTGTTGGCATTGAAGTTTGATATGTCCATAGCTGACCTGGGGTTTTAATGCATGGTCATGACACTTCTCCCACACAGTAAATTGATTGTTGATAAATTGATAAGTTGATAGATTGATTCGCATAGAGAATAGTCACAGCCTTGAAAGTTATGATACTTCAAGTGCTTATCCATGTACTTTATAAAGTTGTGTGGTTTCCCCTTCTACTACCTTCCCAGTGACTTCCAGATTCCCACCACCCTCTGGGTAAATCATTGTTTCCTAAAATCCCATCTAAACCTCCAGCCCTCCACCTTAAAATTGTGCCCTTCCATTATTGACCCTTCACTAAGGGGAACAGCTGCTACCCATCTACCCTTTTCATGCCCCTTGAGATAAGTTTACAGATCTCAAACAGCCTTCTTTACTCTAAAGAAAGCGAACAAAGCTTATCCGGCCTATCGTCATAGCTAATACTCTCCAACCAATATTCTGATGAATCACTTCTTCACCCCCTCCAGTGCAATGACATCCTTCCAACAGTGAGGCAACTAGAAGTGTAGACAGTATTCCAGCCATGTCCCAATGAAAGATTTGTACAGCTCCAACAAAATCTCCCTGCTCTTATAATCTATGCCATGTTGAGAAAAACAAGTGTCCTGTATGCCTTCATAACCATCTCATTAACATGTCCTACCACCTGCAGGGATCTGAAGATGAGCATCCAAGATTCCTCTGTTTCTCTGAGCTTCCTAGTGCTGTGCCATTCATTGAGTACACCCTTGCCTTGTTACTTCTTCCAAAGTGTATCAACTCACACTTTTCAGGGTTAAATTCCATCTGCCACTGATGTGCCCATCTGATCCATCTATATCTTCCTTTAATCTAAGACCTTCTTCCTCATTATTAATTACCCAGCCAACCTTCATGTCATATCATAACACCCACATTCTCATCTATAATGTTTATAAGGCACCCAACTCTGATCCCTGTTGTACTCCACAGGACACCAGCCTCCAATCACACAAATGTCACCTATCAGTAAGCTAGATCCATCTTGCCAAATTACCCTGGATCCCATGTGCTTTTACCTTCTTGATCAGTTTGCATGTGAGACCTTGTTAAGGCTTTGTTGAAAGCCATATGAACTGCATAAATTACATTACCTTCAACTGCACATCTGATCATCTCCTCAAAAAATTCAGTCAATTATATTCAGCTTGACCTCCCTTTGATGAGGCCATGCTGATTATCCCTGATCAACCCTTGTTTCTCCAAACGGGGATTGATTCTGTCCCTAGAATGTTCTCCAACAGTTTCCCAACCCTCTTTGAAATAAGGGCCAACATTTTATTAGCCTTCCTGATGATCTGCTTCACCCATATACAAGTACCCCAAGTTCCTTTATGTTGCAGCTTTCTGCAGTTTTTCTCCATTAAATAATACTCATTTCTTTAGTTCTCTCTTGCAAAATAAACAACTTCACATTTTCCCACATTATACTTTGTTTGCCCACTTCCTTAACCTGTCAATATCTCTCTGTAATTTGTTTGTGTCCCTCTTGCAACCTGCCTTTTCATCTATTTTTGCGTCATCTGTAAATGTGGCTATAATATATTCGCTTCCTTTCTCCCAATCATTTATATATATTGTAAACAACACTGATCCCTGTGAAACCCCACTGGTTACACAATGACAACCAAAAAAAAACACCTTTCTCTGTTCCCTAAACATCAGCCAATTCTCTATCCATGCCAATATACTACCTCCAACACCATGAGCTTTTATCTTATGACTTAACCTTTTGTCAGTCATCTTATTGAATGCTTTCTGGAAGTCCAAATACAACACATCTACTAGTTCCCCTCTATCCACTCCTCGAAAAATTCTGATAAATTAGTCAGGCACAATTTCCCTTTCACAAAGCCACACTGACTCTGCTTTATTAGGTTATGATTTTATAAATGTGCTGCTATTATTTGTGAGAGGGGAAAGATATAAAAGAGGCCTAAGGGGCAACTTTTTCATGCAGACAATGGTACGTGTATGGAATGAGCTGCCAGAGGAAGTGGTGGAGGCTGGTACAATTGCAACATTTAAAAGGCATTTGGATGGGTATATGAAGAGAAAGGGTTTGGAGGGATATGGGCCGGGTGCTGGCAGGTGGCACGAGATTGGGTTGGGATATCTGGTCGGCATGGACGGGTTGGACCAAAGGGTCTGTTTTCATGCTGTACATCTCTATGACTCTATAATTGATTCCAAAATATGTCCAAAAATAAATGTTAGGCTAGCCAGCCTCCAGTTACCCACTTTTCTCCTCTCTTTTGAATAAGAGTTTTGCATTAGTAACTTTCCAATCCTTTGGTACTTCTCCAGAGTCCAAGAATTTTTGGAAAATTACAACTGATGTATCCACTATCTTTGCAGGTACTTCTTTTAAGATCCTAGGATGCAAAGCATCAGAACTAGGGGACTTACCTGCCTTTAGCTCCAATAGTTTATCTGATACTACATCTCTAGTGATGTAGTATCAGATTCCTCCCCCATATTCATTAGTGATTATAGGGTGTTCGAAGTATTTTCCACTGAAAAGACTGACACAAAATGTCTCCAATAGGCCCTCCTTTGACTTGCTGCCTTTGCATCTGCTAAAAATTGCTCTTTTCCTTCTGAGCTAATCCTGGATATTACTGGGCATGCAGAGATCTCTGGGATTGTTGTTCCTGCATTTCATCCTGAAGGGAGCAAGTTGGACCTGCATCTCCTTTTTGAATGTCCTCATTATTCTGGTGTAGATTTTTCCTCAAGTATCTGCTCCCTATCCAATTTGGTCTTATTTAATAAAACTTGTCTTTTGCCATTCTAAAGCCTTTTTTGCAGACCATCTTTTTCTTTTTCCATAACAAACTTTCTCTAGCCTCAGTCAATTATATATCTTCAGTTCTAACTGGGTTTATCTCGGTTCTGGATAGGGCATCTACAATCACACTTCATTTCCTGGTAATTTTGGTGATTTTTAAACAGTACAATTAAAGGGATAAATCGAATAACCAGGCCATCATGCTCATTCGCCACTAAATAAGCTGACATCAACATTGACTGCGGTCTCATTGTAGCCTTTTCAGACATTTATTTCAAAGTGTTTGAGGCCTAGTTATAAATTAAGTTTTAATAAAAAATTAAACTAAGAACTACAGATGCTGGAGATCTGAAACAAAAGAAAACAGAAATTGCTGGAGAAACTAAACATGTCTGGCAGCATCTGTGGGAGAAAACAGAGTTAATGTTTCATGTTCTGTGACCATTCTTTAGAACTGAAGGGTTTCTTTCTGTTCTGTGAAGTATCATCTCTCATGCTTGTTTGGTTATTGAAGGAGTACCCATTCATCTCTCTATTTTGGATTCATCTGAAGGAGGAAAACTTCTACCCCAATGTCATTGCATCAATGTCTACTTTAAAAGCTTGGTTAAAATTTGGAACTTCAAGCACAGACTCGCTTATTAAAATGGCTTCAACTTTTCATTAAGTTCTCTGATATTTCTCAGTCCATATGACCTTTGCTTTTGTTTAGATTAGATTACTTACAGTGTGGAAACAGGCCCTTCGGCCCAACAAGTCCACACCGACCCACCGAAGCGCAACCCACCCATTCCCCTACATTTACCCCTTTACCTAACACTACGGGCAATTTAGCATGGCCAATTCACCTGACCTGCACATCTTTGAACTGTGGGAGGAAACCAGAGCACCCGGAGGAAACCCACGCAGGCACGGGGAGAATGTGCAAACTCCACACAGACAGTCGCCTGAGGCGGGAATTGAACCCAGGTCTCTGGCGCTGTGAGGCAGCAGTGCTAACCACTGTGTCACCGTGACGTTCTGTAGGGAGTCTATCAGCAGCATGGCAAATGTGCTGAAATTTAGGTAAACCTTCAATCAAACGCACATAACTCCAAGAATCTTATGATTTATGCCTTGTTGTGGGAGCTGAGAACAATGCCAAAACTTACACTTTTGCAGCCCAAGTGGTACTTATCCTTGAACCATCATATACCTGAGATATGTAACTTAAGCCTTAGTAAACTAATTTGTTGCAAGACTGAACAGAAGCTCAACTGACTGCATTTTCTGGAAAAAAAGTGCTCTAAGTGTGTTTGCCAGGTGTGGCTGTAGATCAGGAAGTTGTCAAAGTACGCTACGCAATTAGATAAGCCTGCCACTATCTGTTTCATCAAGGTGGCTGCATTTCAGAATCTGAATGGTATGACTCAATACTCATATAACCTACCCAGTGTAATAAAAGCAAAAATTTCTTTTGCCTGAGTAGTCAAGAAAACTTGGAGAAAGTGAGGACTGCAGATGCTGGAGATCAGAGCTAAGATTAGAGTGGTGCTGGAAAAGCACAGCAGGTCAGGCAGCATCCAAGGAGCAGGACGATCGACATTTCGGGTATAAGCTCTTCACTAGGAATGAGGCTTGCGGGCCGAGGGGCTGAGAGATAAATGGGAGGGGGGGTCAGGTTGGGGAGAAGGTAGCTGATAATGTGATAGGTAGATGAAGGTCAGGGGGGAAGATGATAGGTCGGAGAGGAGGGTGGAGTGGATAGGTGGGAATGAAGATGGACTGGTCAAGAGGGCGGTGCCGAGTTGGAGGCTTGGGACTGGGATAAGGTGGGAGGAGGGGAAATGAGGAAATTGGTGAAATCCACATTGACCCCGTGTGGTTGCAGGATCCCAAAGCGTGCTGTAAGTGTGTCCCAATGAGGCATTCTTCCTCCAGGCATCAGGTGGTAAGGGTTTGGTGATGGAGCTTGCCAGAACCTCAAGATTAAACATATCTTAAAATTATAAGCTGCTTTACTTACTGGATAGGAATTGGCTTTAAACAATGTCTTAACCTTTCAGTTGTCAGTGTGGATTCTTGTGAAGTCATCTAGCTTGGGTATATGCACAGTTGTAGAGCTCCAGCCACTGCAGCTAGGCTTATTAATTGCTGCTCCAGCATCTCGTTAATCTCCATCTTAACTCTGGCCAGCTTCTCTGGGCCTAGTCAATAGGGGCAGAGGCCTCTCCTACATCCAATTCATGTCGAGCTAGAATGGTGCATCCTGGCTTGTCTCTGTATACAGGACACCTTTAAACCCAGTGAACAGCCTTGTTAGGTCTTCTCACTATTCTACTCCCAAGTGGGCAAAAAGGAAGTCAAAGCTTGCTAGTATTTCTTTATTGAATTTCTTTGCCCACTACACATCGGTGACAATGGATAGATCTTTACATGCTGCCCCCTTCTTGGTGATGGTATTGCTTTATTATCTTGATATGAGAATCTTGCATTTTTTCCCTGATCTGATGTCCCGATTAGTTAATTCACTTCCTGAGCTTCTTGACTACTCTATACAGGTCACTGAACTAGGCTGTTAAAGATTGACCTGATATTGATAGGACCCATAACATAAAGGACAGATTTTTCCCAGCTTCTGAATGACATGAGCAATGGTGAGACGGTTGGGAAAGTTTGGTGAGAATGAAAAAATGAGATTTTCGATGTCAAGAAAAAGGTCTGATTTCCCACTTAGGGTTTTAATAGCTAGACGAGAATCTTTCCAGAGAGCACGGAGCAGTCTATTAGCATACATTGACACCTCATCATGAATGAGTATAACCTCATTTGTATGCAGATTGCTCTTCTTCCAGGTCCCAATGAGAATCAAGATAGTGCCATTTCCTGAATAAAAAGTCAGAGCAGTAACCTCACAGCTACAGCTCTTCTCTGGGCCTCCATCTCGGCCAACGTTCCCAAACATCTCAGGCTCTTGGACAGTGAAACATAGAAACAGAAAATAGCTGCAGGAATAAGCTATTCAGCCCTTCAAACTTGCAATCCCATTTAACACAATCATGGCTGATCATGAAATCTCAATATTCCATTCTCACCCTCTCCCCCTCTCACTACAGCCAGGTTCTCAGGGCCAAATTCTGGGGATTCACCTCCTTGACCACTTTCCCCATTCCCTTCACAGGGTATATCTTGAGGACCTCCTGCCCACCCTGTAGGAATATGACCTCTCGTCTCTTTTATTCCACTTCCTGTTGTGCCACGTCGGAGAAACTGTGAGCACACTTGACCTGTTACTCCATTGGCAGTTTACTTTGTCCCCTCAAAGAATTTATTTCCACAGTTGCTTTAGCCAGCGTACACCTCCCTTTTATGAGAGATTGGCTGCCTTAAAGGAGAATAGCCTAATAGTAAGTTGGCTATTTTTATGTGCACCTAGGCCTTCTATGGCAGAGGTACCTACTCAGCAGTACATATTGATTTGGTTTGTGTATAACATCATAGAGATGGACAAGCAGCAGGAAGTTTGTGGATAGTCTGGATTACCTCAAATGAATGTGGGGTAATCAAGCACGTCAAAACCATGTCAGCTGATAGGCATAATTGAATTCTAGTCCTGAGAATTGTTACAGTTTTTTTCAATAAGAGCAAACAACTATATTATTTCATTGAGAATAACAGCAAGTTCAACACTCAGAATCAAATCACAGGCTCCAATTTATAAGGACCTAGTACTGTAATCTGTGTACAGTATTTAATTTGACACATTTGCACTAATTATTGTCCCACTGATTTTGTACTGGATTGAATCTGCCTGGATTTTATGAACCTGCTAGCTTAGATATCTGACTGAAGGATCTGAAATGCACATCCTATGTAAAAGGGGAACAACATGTTTGGGTTGCTTAGAGGTAGACTGGAGCATTTCAAAAGCCGTTTCTGAAGATTATAGCAGCGATAGCAAGATAAAGATAAGGTCACTGTCAGGTCATTGAACTGAGTGACCTTTTGGGGGATTTTGTTCATGTCTCAAAAACAATTAGAATGACAGCCAAATAAGGAACAAAGGCAATACAACAGTGAACGGAAAGGTCACATTTTCAATTAAACTGACATCCAACCCTTCTTTTAGGTGATTGACCAGAGCAGAAAGACAGAAAGAGTCAAATGTTAAATTTCCAGGGAAGAAAATCACACACAAAAAAATTTTGAGCTATGCGGTCAAAGCTGACACTCTTTTACAGTCTGTAAGATCCAGAATTAGAGCCTTTTGGTGGCACATTTGTACCAGTGCTACCTTGATGCCAAGACCAATTACTGTCATCTGTCTTTTGGAAATATGCTGTCTTGTCCATATTTCAACCAAGGTTGTAATGATGTTTGGAGACAGATGTTCTGGATAGAATCCATACTGAGCACCAATGAGATGCAGATGGGTAGCTTAACTAAATGATTAAGGGCGGGCTATAAATGTTAATTTTTAAGTTTTTTTCAAAACCTTTGATCAATCTCAGAAAAAGATTTTGAGGAAGAATCTTGAAGTCATGGAGATGGTAGAGTTAACATGTAAATCCAAATAAGTTTGCTTATTAAGTATTTCAAAAGTTTCAATTCACTGCAGACTCCACTAGGTGGTAGACTTGGCAAGGTTTTGTTTTGTGATTTTCCTTACTGAGCGATGTTACATTATAAATGTTGAAATCTTAACTGCTGCAAATAGAATTTTAAAGTTCATTTTTCTTCTTTCACTTGATTATCCTATTGATCATATGCATTGTCAAAATAACATTAACTTATTTGAGTGTTTTAGTTAATAATAAAGTAGGAGAAAGTAATAAATAATAAAGTATTCTTGTAGAAATTCCTTCCACTAAATCAAGTATAATGTTACACGAATTAGTAAACAAAGGTATAGTTTCAGATGCTTTGTTCAAATTTCTAGGCTAGAATTCTACGTTTCTTGTAATATTTTTAATAATGGTATAGTTTCTATTATGTCATGTAATTTACTGTACAGGGCAGAAAGTTTTGTCTATAAGACCTGTTCTGTGCATTAAGGCAAGTAAGTATCAATATGGATGTGTTACATGATGAGAAGATAAGACAGAATCCCCATCACATCATCTAACCAAAATTTGCTTCCACTGCACTTCAAGCAAGATTATCTCAAGTATTGATCAATGTTTTCATGAAGTTCTTACTTGCATCTGTACCAAATGTCTCTCTCAGCAATCATGAACTATGCCACCTTTTGTAGCAGGCAGAACGTCTTTAGTAAATGCTCTGCAATTAACTTATCCTGTTCAATGTTTTGCATGTGATCCTCCATCAGCTCTACTTTCTCCAGTCTTTGACAATATGAATTAGACATTTGGATCTTAAGGTCTCACTTATGTCTTGAAGACTAAACCTAAACAACGTTCCCATGAATAAGACTAAGCTTCAGCTTTACTATAATATCTTCCAAAATGACCCCGCAATATGATGAAATGTTTTATATCTTTATTGCTGCCCCATAGCTGTATGATATGTTTAATGTTAGTAGTGCCCAGTTCACTTTCAGCTATTTCTACATTAACTGTGAATATTTTTATTTTATCCATTTTACCTTAGAAACATATGATGTGGAAACAGACCCTTCAGCCCAACAAGTCCATGCCGACCCTCCAAAGAGTAATCCACCCAGATCCATTCCCCTACCCCATGTTTCCCCTGACTAATGCACCTAACATACACATCCCTGAACACTATGAGCAATTTAGCATAGCCAGTTCACCTAATCTGCACATCTTTCAATTGAGAGAGGAAACTGGAGCACCCAGAGGAAACCCACACAGACACAGAGAGAATGTGCAAACTCCACACAGTCACCCGAGGCTGGAATCAAACTGGGTCCCTGGCGCTGTGAGGCAGCAGTGCTAACTACTGAGCCACTGTGCCACCACCTTCTACTGTACTATTTTGCATTTGCCTGTATTGAATTTTATCTGACAATTATTTCTCAATTGCAGTTCTTAACCAATTTGTTTTGTTCATTAGTGGCTACTTCATTTGTACTTGACTATCTGCTTCTCAGTTTAGCATTGTCTGAAAACTTGATCAGTTTA
Organism: Chiloscyllium plagiosum; assembly: GCF_037043375.1. Taxonomy (NCBI): domain Eukaryota; kingdom Metazoa; phylum Chordata; class Chondrichthyes; order Orectolobiformes; family Hemiscylliidae; genus Chiloscyllium; species Chiloscyllium plagiosum. The sequence continues at coordinate 38,793,816 of NW_028270154.1, forward strand.
CATTAGGTTTTGCATTAATATCAATCATCATTCAGAACAGCATATGCCCAACAATGAACCCTGTTATATTCCATCCTGTACTACCCTTCTGTCCTCACATAAAAATGTAACAATACAAGAAATAGAAGCAGGAGTTGATGACGTGGTCCCTTGAGACTGCCCGACCATACAATAAAATCATGGCTGATCTTCAACCTCAACTCCCAATTCCCTCTTTGTCCATTTCTCATGCTTCCCTGAAAGATCAAAAATCTCTTTGTCTCAACCTCAAATAAACCAAATAGTAAAGTACCTACAACCCTCTGAAATAGAGAACTTCAATGATATATAACATTAAATATGAAGAAATCTTTCCTACTTTCAATCTAAAATGATCAATCCTTCATTCTGAGGATGAGCCCTTGTATTCTGGATTCCCAAATGAAATACCAAATTTCAGCATTCAACCTATGAGGCCTCCTAAGAACTTTGTACAAAAGCAGAACTTGCTGGAAAAACTCAGCAGTTTTGGCAGAACTATCAGTTTGGAGGAAGGGTCACTCAAGCCGAAACATTAACTCTGATTTCTCTCCACAGATGCTGCCAGACCTGCTGAGCATTTCCAGCAATTTTTGTTTTTGTTTCTGATTTACAGTATCTGCAGTTCTTTTGGTCATTATTAAGACTCTTATACATTTCATCCTTACATGATCCAGAGAGAATTGCTTTAATTTACTGAGCCTTTCATCATGACAATTCTTCTCTTATTTGGAGGCAATCTAGCGAATCTCCACTATACTCTTTCTAGGTGAGTATGTCCTTCTTTAGATATGGAGACCATAACTGACCAATTCTCCATATGTTGTCTCTCCAAAGCCCTACATAGCTGTCGCAAGATTTCCCTTACTCTAATATCACTCCACTGGACAATACATTTTGTTAAGGATTTGTTCACATGATGTGGGCATTGTTGGGTTCAAACAGCAATCATTGACCATTCTTAATTGTCCTTAAGAAAGTGAAATTGATCTGCCTTCATGCACTAGCAATCCATAAAGGGATAAGCATGTTTACAGTGCTATGAGGAGGGTGTAGAAGTTTGACCCAGCACTTGTGAAGGAATGTCAATTTAATCCCAGTTCAGGATGATGTTCCAATTCATCTGCTACCCTTATCCATTTAGGTGATAGAGATCATGGATTTGGAAGGAGCTGTTGAAGAAGCCTTAGTGAGTTGTTGCAGTGCATTTGGTAAATGTTACAAATTGTTGACACTATGCATCAGTGGCGGAAGGAGTAAGTATTGAAGATAGTGGATGGAATGCCAAAAGAGCAGTTGCTTTGTCCTGGGTGTTCTTAAACTTCTTGTTTCAACTTGTTTCAAGCTACAGCCATCTAGACAAGTTGTAAACATTCCATCACACTGCTAATTTTTCCTTATGGGTGGTGGACAAACTTTGGTGAGTCAGAAGACGCGGTATTAGATTCCCTACAGATTCCCTACAGTGTGGAAACAGGCCCTTCAGCCCAATAAGTCCACACCGACCCTCCGAAGAGTAACCCACCCAGTCCCATTTCCCTCTGACTAATGCACCTAACAATATGGGCAATTTAGCATGACCAATTCACCTGACCTGCACATCTTTGGACTGTGGGAGGAAACTGGAGCACCCGGAGGAAACCTACGCAGACACGAGGAGAATGTGCCAACCTCACACAGACAGCCACCCAAGGCTGGAATTGAACCTGGGTCCCTGGTGCTGTGAGGCAGCAGTGCTAACCACTGAGCCACTGTGCCTCCCCCCCTTAGAATGTCTAGTCTTTAACCTGCTTTTGCAGGTACAGTATTTACATTGCTCATCTCATTAAGTTTCTGGCCAATTGGAACCCAAAGTATTGATAGTGGAGGATTCAACAATGAAAAGTCATTGGATGTCAATGGGAATCTTTTGATTCTCTTTCATTGATGATGTTCATTGTCTAGCCTTCATGCGATGCAAGTGTTGTTTGCCATTTGACAACCTAAGTTTGGGTACTGTCCAGGTCTTGCTGCATATGGACATAGACTCATTCAGTATCTGTGGACAGTTCTGGATATAAGTTTGCTCGCTGAGCTGGAAGGTTCATTTTCAGACGTTTTGTCACTGTACTAGGTAACATCATCAATGAGCTTCTGGATGAACCACTGGGGGCATGGCCCACTTTCTGTTTATGTGTTTAGGTTTCCTTGGGTTGGTGACACCATTTCCTGTGGTGACACCATTTCCTGTGGTGATGTCATTTCCTGTTCTTTTTCTCAGGGGGTGGTAAATGGGATCCATGTCAATGTGTTTGTTGACAGAGTTCTGGTTGGAATGGCATGCTTCTAGGAATTCTCATGCATCTCTCTGCTTGGCTTGTCCTAGCATGGATGTGTTATCCCAATCGAAATGATGTCCTTCTTCATCTGTATGTAAGGATACTAGTGAGAGTGGGTTATGTCTTTTTGTGGCTAGTTGATGTTCATTTATCTTGCTGGCTAATTTTCTGCCTGCTTGTCCAATATAGTATTTGTTACAGTTCTTGCAAGTAAATGACATTGGTTTTGTTTGTTGTTATAGACACATTGACTTAGATCCCATTTACCACCATCTTGAGGGGTGGCACAATGGTTAGCACTGCTGCCTCACAGCACCAGGGCCCCAGGTTCGATTCTAGCCTCAGGCAACTGTCTGTGTGGAGTTTGCACATTCTCCCTGTGTCTGCGTGGGTTTCCTCCAGGTGCTCCGGTTTCCTCCGACAGTCCAAAGATGTGCAGGTCAGGTGAATTGGCCATGCTAAATTGCCCATAGTGTTAGGTGCATTAGTCAGAGGGAAATGGGTCTGGGCGGGTTACTGTTTGGAGGATTGGTGTGGACTGGTTGGGCCGAAGGGCCTGTTTCCACACTGGAGGGAATAAGAGGGTGCAAGAGCGTATAACTGGGGTGGGAGGTGTCTTTGATTATATTGGTTTTATGATTATGACTCTGGAAGCAGCAGGAAGTATAGATGGAGTCAGTGGATGGGAGGCTGGATTGTGTAATGCCCTGGGCTGTGCTCGTGACTCTCTGCAGTTTCTTGCGGTCTTGGGAACAGCAGTTGTCATACCACACTATAATGCATCCAGACAAGATACTTTCTATGATGCATCTATAAAAATTGGTAAGGTGACACATCTGTAAAAATTGGTAAGAGTCCTTGTGGAAATGCTGAATTTCCTTAGCCACCTGAGGAAGTAGACGCATTCTTGTGCTTTCTAGGCCATTGTGTTGATATGGACAAACCAGGACAGATCGTTGGTGATCATCACTCCCAGGAACTTGATGCTCTCGACCATTTCCACCTCAGCACCATTGAAGCAGACAGGGGCATGCCCTCCACTCCACTTTCTGAAGTCAGTGACCAGCTCCTTCATTCTGATGATGTTGATGGAGTTCTCTTTACACAATTCTGCTAAGCATTCGATCTCCTTTCTGTATTCCATCTCATTGTTATTTGAGATCTGACCTACAATGGTGGTTTGTTAGCAAACTTGTAAATGGAATTGGTGTGGAATTTGGCCACACAGGTGTGTGTGTGTAGAAGGAATATAATAGGGGGCTGAGTATACTGCCTTGCAGGGCACTGGTGTTGAGGATCATAGTGGAGGAGGTGTTGTCACTGATTCTTACTGACTGTGATCTATTGGATCAGGAAGTCGAGGATCCAGTTACTGAAGGGGGAACCAAGACCTAGGTCTCAGAGTTTAGAGATGAGCTTGTTTAGAATTATGATGTTGACGGTGGAGCTGTAGTCAATATATGTGAGCCTGACGTGTGTATCCTTGTTACTCAAATGTTCAGGTTTGAGTGTAGGGCCAGAGAAATAGTGTCTGCCATGGAGTTGTTGTGCCGGTAGGCAAATTGCAATGGATCAAGGCAATCTGGGAATTGAGTTGATGTAACTAATCTCTCAAAGCACTTTTTAATTATGGAGTTTAGAGACACTAGGCTGTCGTTATTGAGGCACACTGCATAATTTTTCTTTGGGACTGGGATGATGATGGTCTTCTTGAAGCAGGTGGGGACTTCAGATGGTACTAAGGAGAGGTTATTCCTGCCAGCTGGTCCACACAGGATCTGAGTGCACAACCAGAGGTTCCATCCAAGCCAGTCACTTTCCATGGGTTCATTCTCAAGAAGACTGGTTTGACGTCTTCAGTAGTAACCATGGATACAGATGTATCCGAGGCTGTTGGGATAGGTGATATCATTTCACTGACCTTCTGTTCAAAGCAGACTTAGATGCATTGAGCTTATCAAGTAGGGATGGATTGTTGCCTGCGAATCTGTTCAACTTTGCTTTGTAACCCATTATGTCATGTAAGCCTTGCCACAACCGACGGGTGTCCATGTACTTAGTCTGGGTCCCAAGCTTATTTGGTATTGCGTCTTGGTGTCTCTGATGGCTTTACAAAGATCATTCCTGGATTTCCTGCATAGGTCAGGGTCACCCAACCTGAACACCTCAGACCTGGACTTCTGTATGGAGTGGATCTCCCTGTTCACCCTTGGTTTCCGGTTGGGGAACATTTGGATTAACTTCTTTGGCATGCAGTCATCAACAACATAATAACAAAGTCTATAACAGTAGTGGCATACTTGTTGAGGGTGGCCGCTAAGTTGTTGAATGTAGACCAGTCCATTGACTCTAAGCAGTCTTGTAGAAGCCCCTTCATTGCCTTAGACCTACACTGCACCATTTTCTATACTGGGTCCTTATGTTCCAATTTCTGCTTGTAAGCCGGGAAGAGAAGCACAGCATTGTGGTCTGATATTCCAAAATGCGGACAGGGTTGGAGCGATCACCATCTTTTATAGTTGTGTCACAATTGCCAAGGATGTTCAGACCTCTGGTGAACCAGGAGATGTATTGATGGTATTTTGGTAGCATTCTTGAGGTTGGCCTAGTTGAAGTTCCCAGCTACAATGAACAAGGTCTCAGGGAATTCAGTCTCAAAACTGTAGCATTGTATACAACATCAAGGGCACTGTTCACTTCTGGATGGCTGGGATGTGGACCACTGTCAGTATAGTGGAGGTGAACTTGCATGGCAGGTAGTAGGGATGGCACTTTAGTGTAAGATATTCTAGGTCTGGGGAGCAGTAACTCGCCAGGTTCACCATGTCTGAGCACCATGAGGTGTTGATCAGGAAGGTGTTGATCTTCATTATAATAGAAGAACGGTTATTACTGAAGCAGTTGAAGATGTAGGACCCTCACCGGAAGAAGATATAAAAGGGACCTAAGGGACAAATTTTTCACACAGAGGGTTGTGCATTTTTGGAATGAGCTGCCAGAGGAAATTGTGGAGGCTGTTACAATTGCAGTATTTAAAACGCATCTGGATGGATATATGAAGAGGAAGGGTTTAGAAGGATATGGCAAAGTGCTGGCAAATGGGACTAGATTAGGTTAGGATATCTGGTCAGCATAGGCGGGTTGGACAGAATCGTCTGTTTCTGTGCTGTACATCTCTATGACTCTAAATCCTACAATCATATCCTGGAATCAAGATGTTATACCTCTAACAACCACAACCATTTTCCTCTGTGCTAAGTATGACTCCAAACAGCATTGATTTTCATTGACTCCAGTTTGGTCAGGGATTTTTAATGTCATACTCAGTCAAATGCACCCTTTACACATTCAGTTTGCTTTCTATCAACCTATCTCATACCCATGCCTAGGATTTACTAATAATTTCAGCTGCACTAACAGCTGAATGAGAGGTTCTCATGAGATGATTTTTGGAAATCTCACTTACAATATCACTTCATTTTTTATGATAACTCTTTAAAACCAACATCAGGGATGTTAGTCAACCATTATCTTTCCTTTTTAAAGCTAAGCTGGCTTTCATTCATGAAATTACGATCGTACATGTACTCCTCAATTTTTCTTCTGATGCTTGCTTCTAGATTTTATGAAGTATTAATTTTAAAGTATGACATATGCGGTTGTCTGGATTAGATTAATTTACTTTTTGAATACAAGTACCACATTAATTACATTCAAATCTGATAGGATGTCTGCAAATAGCATTGACTTGCTCATTTTTGTTAGTATTTTTCATTTATATTCTCCTTTCATATTCTGATATTGATACAACACAACATTAATGATTGGTTTATTTTGAGCAGTTTAAACTGCTATAGAACCTCCGATGTAATGTCAACTCTCCAGAACTGCATTCATTACTTTTGTCATTGCATAGCATATTGCGATAATATTCTCTAATCAAAACTTCAAAGAGTACTCATTTAATACACCAACTATTCCTTACTGTTCTCAGTTTCATCTTAATTAGTATTTTATTTTTCTCATCCTGTTGTGTAATAGCTCAGAGAGACATTCTTCCTGTTACGATTAGGATATTCATTTCTGGTTCCTCTTTGCTCCTTTAATATGTTTTGCCATGCTTATGAAGGTATGTCCCCTTGGACACCATTAGAGGTCACTTTACAACAAACGTCATTTGGATAGCAATTGAGAATAGGATTCCTCTCCTCTGCTTACAGTCTGGAGCGTCAACTAGGAATCAAATTTAAGATTTCTGCTTTTTGTAGCTAGTATCACACAAAGTAGTCATTTTAAAGCTGCTGTAGATTAAAATCATGTGTTTAGGTATTCATCCAATGCAAACAGTTGTTATCCCTGCATCTACAAACCAACCCTCCCCTACCCCCACGAGAAAACCATCCCCCTTTCCCTGACCATTCTTCAGCATTCTCAATTTATGCAAACAGGCCACATCAAGGAACAGTCCTCTGATCATACAGTGGGGCATCACTTTCAGTTCCAGTCAGTCTGACCCACACTCAGTGTACTCAGTGCGAGAGAGTTGTGAAATGCTATTAAATGGGGGCGGCACAGTGGCACAGTGGTTAGCACTGCTGCCTCACAGCGCCAGAGACCCGGGTTCAATTCCTGTCTCAGGCGACTCTCTGTGTGGAGTTTGCCCATTCTCCCCGTGTCTGCGTGGGTTTCCTCCGGGTGCTCCAGTTTCCTCCCACAATCCAAAAATGTGCAGGTTAGGTGAATTGGCCATGCTAAATTGCCCGTAGTGTTAGGTGAAGGGGTAAATATAGGGGAATGGGTTTGGGTGGGTTGCGCTTCGGCGGGTTGATGTGGACTTGGTGGGCCGAAGGGCCTGTTTCCACACTGTAAGTAATCTAATCTAAATCATAATGAAACAAACTCTTCTGGATTCAAATAGACTGTCTATTGATGGTTGAGTGTGTGAAAATTGTAGTTTAAAAATATTAATTATAATTTATAAATCATAAATGCATGTTTAATTCTTATTAAAGATGTGACAGTATTTGTTGCACAGCTAAAAATCTTCTTTTATTGCTTTCACTAACATTAGCAGATCCTATAGATGGAAGTGTAAACCATTATAAATAGAAAAGTAAGAACAGTTTGAAAAGAATTACCTTGTTAATGAAGCATTTATAACTGAAGGTTAAAAATTAAATGCTCAGCACTCACCAACAAATCAAATGAGTTTGGGCCATCCAGCTCAACAACCTAGTGCTTGGTGCCAAAAAATGCCATAAATGAAATTTTGTTTTTGGTCAGGCTGACCATTGCATGTCATGTTACCACTTAAGATGCAAGCATGTTTTCAAATTGTTATTAAACTGTTTGGCAGAAGCAAACTTAACATCAAGACGAACATGCCACAATGAGGTGGTTCTTACGGATGGGATTGATTCACTGTTTTCTGACTGACAAGGCTGCTGCCATCTCACCAACCAAATATCTGGCTGCGCCACAACAATACAACACTAGTGATAGCCTTAATTGGACCATTCTGGCATTTATGCGGTCATCAGAGAGGCAGTTCAGATTATGGGATTGCCCATGAATCTGATTGGCTGACAGATCTATTGTCCCACAGCATCACAACTGAGCAGAGGCTGTTGCTAGGACTAGACATCCAAGGAAAGAAAGATGATAGATCGAAGACTTTAGGTAAGTCATGAATGATGGTCAGGTTTAATTGGCAGACGCCAGCAAGGGTGGGAGAGGGAGAGATTAGGTTTTAGAGATTAGGGAGGCAGGAGAGAGGGGTAAAAGGATGGTAAAACCGTGGGACAGGGGTGTGGTGCTTCCAAATGGGCACAAGGGATTCCCTCGAAGCAGCCAACCACCACCCCCCCCCCCCCCCCCCCACCCACCCTCCTGCCCAACAAGAGCTGCTGGGCACCTGTCTTGCCTCTGCTCCCCCTCTCTGCATGTAAACTTGTGGTGGGTGCAGAAGGAAGACTTTAATCATTCTCTATTAAGGTTGATGAGTCAGAAATGGGCAGGAAGTGGCAGGCAGGCCATCCATTTATTTTTAGGGACTGGGGCCATTTAATATGTTGACGATGGAATGTAAAATTCACCCCAATGTGCACAAGTTACTTTAAAAAAATGTAATGTTCATATATGAAAATAAGGTTGAAAACTCATTTCATTGTCACTTGTTGTGCTAATACTGAGATGTTGCTCCGTGCCATCCATTTTCAAGCTAGGGTCCTAAAAGAAGCATAAAGCTTCCTTTTCCATATGGAAAAGATCCAATGCCTGTCTCAGCATCCACTTGAACATCTCTACTGCAGCCTTTATCTATATGGCAGGCAATGCCAAATCAAGAAGTGAAGATTGTGGTGCTGAAAAAGCACAGCCGGTCAGGCAGCATCTGAGGAGCAGGAGAATTGACACTTTGAGCATAAGCTCTTCATCAAGAATGAGGCTGTGGGCCAAGGGGTCTGGGGGATAAATGGGAGGGGGGTGGGTCTGGGGGTAAAGTAGCTGGGAAGGCGATAGGTAGATGGAGGTGGGTGTGAAGGTGATAGAATTGAGAGGAGGGTGGAGCAGACAGGGGGTAGGAAGATGGACAGGTAGGACAGTTCAAGGGGGCAATGCTGAGTTGGAAGGTTGGATCTGGGATAAGGTGGGTAGGGGAGGGGAAGTGCAGAAACTGGTGAAATCCACATTGATCCCATGTGGTTGAAGGGCCTCAAGGCCAAAGATGAGGCGTTTTTCCTCCAGGCATCGGGTGGTGAGAGTTTTGCAGTGGAGCAGGCACAGGATCTGCATGTAGTTGGTGGAGTGGAAGGGGGAGTTAAGGTGTTCAGCCACAGGGTGGTGGGGTCATTTAGTTCGGGTGTCCCAGAGATGTTCTCTGAAACAATCTGCAAGTTGGCATCTGCCTCCTCAATGTAGAGGATGCCAAAACCAGTCTAGAATGTGCTGACATGCTTTTCACTACATTGGGTGTTACGCACACATTTTAAGTGGACAATTTCAATTTTCATACATTGAGTACAAGAAGCAGAAGCATGCAAGCAAACCAACAATGAGATTTTGCATCATTCTAAACAAAAATAATATTTCTGAAGGTAAACCCACATCTTGGTAACCTATTTTGTGTGAGTTTAATCAGATGGAAAGATGGCATTGCAGCTTGCGTAGTGGAAAGAATGATCTCTTCCTGTTTAGCTTATCAAAATTTAAAAAGCCAAATGAGACTTTTGCACTGGTATGACTTATGCAGCAGATTTAGGTGGTGCTTGTGGAAAGCAGTCTGGTAGCTGTGTCAGTGTGCTGAGTCAAGCACAGATGGAGGTCATATTTGGTTTCAGAACTAGTTGACACAAAGACATGTTGTGACAAACATTTGTCAAACAAATGTTTTCAAGAAACAATCAAATCACTCCCTGACCCTAGCAGTGTTATTTCATGTTGTCTTAATTTTGCAACTGATATGTTTTTAAAAAGACGTTCAGATTAATTTAGAATTCTCCGTAACTATCTCCTGACATGCTCCTGGAGGAAATGCATCAACTAACCGAGGCATGAATTCAAGCCATGCAGAACCCATGTTCTGGACTCGTGCAGATAAACAGTTTAAATCAACAGCTGCAGCCTTTCACATTAAAATACCAAGTAAACATCCCTGCATCAGAACAGCTCCTTACAAGATTTCTAATTTATTTTGTGAATAGATACACATTTATGTGTTTGTGTCTAATTATGTGCACTTATTTGAATATTTGAGTGTCTGCCATACAACAGTGAATGTCCAAAAGTGTGAATTCAGACAGTTGGAACCAACATTGTTGCTTCCTGTGCATCAGTCTGTGCCACAGTAATTTAAGCAGCAGTGTTATGATTTAGCTTTTTGAAGCTGGAATTTATTTTGAACTTTTCCTCCATGCTCATCTTCTATTCTAATAGTGGTTCAGCACTGGACATGTTCCATTGAACATTCAGTAAATATTTCTAAACGATATGAAAAGTCTTAAATTGTCTTTCAAGATTCTTCTTCACAATGAGAGAAAAATGTGTTCTGAATATGCGTTTCAATAAAACCTGTTTCTCTTAAATAAAATGTCATTTGTGCTATGTGACCAAGCTGAAACTTATTGAGTCATTAGTTAATAATCATATTTCATGTAATCCAATTAGTTGAATTGGGCTAGTTTGAATGATGCCCATGGTAGGAAACATGACAAAGATTACCTTAATTGTGAGAAAGATGTGTCACATCGGTCTCCTGATGACAGCGTATTGAATTGTGATTCCTCATCACTGATGGTTGGATGTAAACTAGACTGATTTATGAGCCCATCAAAATTTATTATCCCTGTCCCACCATAGTTTACTGGTGCTCTGGAGATTTAACAGGAGATATTGGGTTATCCAATAGCTTATCAAGGTGGGGAGATGGAAATTGTCTACATAGTCAGACACTCTGATAATGATCTTGGATCTCTGGTGGATGCAATACCACCAATGACTACTGTTCTTGCAGGCACTGGCTGTTCAGCTGGCCATTCTTAGTTGGCAGGACTGCTGCCAGCAGGATCCTTAAGCAAGGAGAAAGACTGAATGTGGACAACTGAATGGCTGATGGGCTGTTGATTCCATCACGCCATCCCACTGGACTGTCTGGATTTCAATGCCAGTTCATCAACCTGTGCACAAGACACCCACCACCTGATAGAATCCAGGCATTATCTCACCATGGCAAGCAAGCACTAATCCCTAGTGACATCAAGCAGAGGAGGTAATCAATATGCTCAACTTTACTTGGTGTCAGAAAATTGGGTTTGACTTCCAGCTAAATTAGCTCAAATCATTGTCTGTAGTTCTGTTCGACAAAAGGTTTCCTGCAGCATTTCTTGTGAGAACAACATAAACTGTTCCTCTTTTATTAAATAAATCTGTGTGTCATAATAACTATCAAAAAGTATGACATGTCAATTATGGTTACATCAAGGGGCTATGGTGATAATAGTTGAAGATATGGTTATGACCTTAAGAACAGATCCATTTTACAGAGTAATTTCTGATAGCCCAGAAACACATGGAAAATATATAAAGCTAATTTTCTGCTGCAATTTGCATGTGATCGAGTGCTCCATCAAAGATGCATATATATTTAAAATAAGATATGTATCATCAGAGGATTGCTGGTTGAGTGTTGTTAATGACCACAAGCGTCTATGAAATGGAAACATGTAAGAAGTACTTTCCTTACTGTAGAGAATGCTTTCCATAAAGGTGTTTTGTACTGATTTCTGATATAGTCTTGCTTTTTATGTGGATATTCTGCATGCAGAAGCCATTTCTGCCTCTTGATTCAACTAAGTATGAATTAAATTCAGCTCAGCGAAATGAATTAAATCAAAATTACGTATTTTAGTTTAAAATGCTCATGGTCAAGTAAATACCATTGTTAACTTAGAATGCATAGAAAAGCATTGAAACAAATTAATGGACAGAATTCATAAAGTTATTGGATTAAATTTTCAGAATTAAACAGATATAGGAGATCTCAGTTATCTGTAATGTTTGTAATAGGGCCTGAAAAGAATGGATGTTAGGAAGATGTTTCCTTTGGTAGGAGAGACTAGGGCCTGAGGGCACAGCCTTATAGTAAAGGGAAAACCTTTTTGAACAGAGAAGAGGAGAAGTTTATTCACCAGATAGTGGTGAGTCTATGGAATTCAATGCTACAGAAGGCTCTGGAGGCCAGGTCATTGAGTATATTTAAGAGCAAGATAGATAGGTTCTTGATTGTCACGGGGAACAAGGGTTGTGGGGAGAAAGTGGGAGAATGAAGTTGAGAAACTTATCAGCCATGATTGAATACCGGAGCAGACTTGATGGGCTGAATTGCCTAATTTCTGCTCTTATGTCTTATGGTAGGTGATTTTAACCTTCCAAGCATAGACTGGGACTGACATATGTTTGGATGGAAAGGAATTTGTTTAGTGTGTAAAAAAAAACTTTCTAGTTCTGTATGTGAATGTATCTACTACAGAAGGTCTTGGGAAGTAAGGCAAGGCAGGTGACTGAGATGTCAGTGAGACAGCACTTTAGGGCCAGTGACCATAATTCTATTAGTCTTAATATTGTGGTGGAAAAGGATAGACCAGATCGAAAAGTTAAAGTTCTAAACTGGAGGAAGGCCAATTTTGACAGTATTAGGCAAGAACTTTCAAAAGTTGATTGGGGGCAGTTTTTGCACTTAAACGGAAGCTGAAAAATGGGAAGCTTGAAAGATGAGATAATGAGAATCCAGAAACAGTATGTTCCTATTAGGGTGAAAGGCCAGGCTGATAGGTGTAGGGAACGTTGGATCACTCAGGAAATTGAGGTTTTGGTCAAGAAAAAGAAGGAAACATGTATCAGGTAGAGACAGCAAGAATTGATTGAATCCTTAGAAATGTAGAAGGCAATAGAAGTATACTTAAGAGGGAAATGACAGCAGCAAAAATGGAACATGACATAGCTTTGGCAAATCAGGGTAAGGAGAATCCAAAGGGATTCTACAAGTACATTAGGGACAAAAAGGTAACTAAGGAAAGAATCAGACCACTTAAGGACCAGCAAACTGCCTATATCATAGAGTCATAAAGATGTACTGCATGGAAACAGACCCTTAGGTCGAGGTCGTTCATGCTGACTAGATAATCCAACCCAATCTAGTCCCATTTGCTAGCACTTGGTCCATATCCCTCCAAACCCTTCCCATTCATATACCCATTCAGCCTTTTAAATGTTGCAATTGTACCAGACTCCACCACTTCCTCTGGCAGCTCATTTCATATACGCACCACCCTCTGCATGAAAACATTGCCCCTTAAATTTCTTTTATATCTTTCCCCTCTCCCCCTAAACCTATGGCTCTATTCTAGAGTCCCCCAACCCAGGGAAAAGAGTTTGTCTATTTATCCTATCCATGCCCCCTCATGATTTTGTAAACCTCTATGATGTCACCCCTCAGTCTTCAATGCTCCAGGGAAAGCACTCCCAGCCTATTCAGCTTTTTCCTATACCTCAAATCCTCCAACCCTGGCAACGTCCTTGTAAATATTTTCTGAATCCTTTCAAGTTTCACAACATCCTTCCGAAAGGAAGGAGAGCAGAATTGTAGGCAATATTCCAAAAGTGGCCAAACCAATGTCCTTTACAGCCGCTACATGACCTCCCAACTCCAATATTCTGTACACTGACCAATAAAGGAAAGCATACTAAACACCTTCTTCACTATCCTATCTACCTGCGACTCAACTTTCAAGGAGCTATGAACCTGCACTCCAAGGTCTCTGTGTTCAGCAACACTCCCTAGGACCTTACCATTAAGTGTATAAGTCCTGCTAAGATTTGCTTTCCCAAACTGCAGCACCTCACATTTATCTAAATTAAACTCCATCTGCCACACCTCAGCCCATTGGCCCATCTGATCAAGATCCCATTGTAATCTGAGGTAACCTTCTTTGCAGTCCACTGCACCTCCAATTTTGGTGTCATTTGCAAACTTACTGACTATACCTCCTATGTTCATATCCAAGTCATTTATATAAAAGACGAAAAGTAGTGGAACCAGCACCGATCCTTGTGGCATTCCACTGGTCACAAGCCTCCAGTCTGAAAAGCAACCCTCCACCACCACCTGTGTTCTACCTTGGAGCCAGTTCTGTATCCAAATGGCTGATTCTCCCTGTATTCCATATGATCTAACCTTGCTAACCAGTGTCCATTGGGAATATTGTTGAACGCCTTACTGAAGTCCATATAGATCATGTCACCCATTCTGCCCTCATCAATCCTCTTTGTTACTTTTTCAAAAAACACAATCAAGTATGTGACACATGATTTCCCACGTGTGGAACCACAAGAGATAGGAGGATACTAAATGAGTATTTTGCATCAGTGTTGCCTGTGGAAAAGGATTTGGAAGACATTGAACATGGGAAAATAAATAGTGATATCTTAAGAAATGTCCATATTATAGAGGAAGAAGTGTTGGATGGCTTAAAATGCATAATGGGGATAACACCCTGGGATCTGATCAGATTACCATAAAACTCTGTAAGAAGCTAGGAAAGTGATTGCTGGGCCTCTTGCTGAGATATTTGTATCATTGAAAGCCACAGGTGAGGTGCCAGAAGACTGGAGGTTGACTAACATGATGCCACTATTTCAAAAAGGTGGTAAGGAAAAGCCAGGGAACTACAGACCAGTGAGCCTGACATCAGTGGTGAGAAGGTTTTGGAGGGACAGGATTTACCTGTATTTGGAAATGCAAGTTCTGATTAAGGATAGTCAACATGGTTTTGTGTGTGGGAAATCACGTTACACTAACTTCATTGAGTTTTTTGAAGAAAGAATGAAGATGTTTGATGAGGGCAGAGCGATGGTCATGATTTATATGGACTTCAGTTAGGCGTTCAACAAGCTTTCCATGGGAGACTGGTTAGCAAGGTTAGATCACCTGGAATGCAGGGAGAACTAGCCATTTGGATACAGAACTGCTTGGAAAGCAGAAGACAGAGGGTGGTGGTGGATGGTGGAGGCTTATGACCAGCGGTATGCCACAAGGATTGGTGTTGAGCCTATTGCTTTTCATCAATTATATTAATGATTTGGATGTTAACACAGGAGGTATGGTTAGTAAGCTTGCAGATAACACCAAAATTGGAGAAGTAGTAGACAGTGAGGAAGTTTACCTCATTGTGCAACGGGACCTTGATCAGATGGGCCAGTGGATCGAGGAGTGGCAGATGGAGTTTAATTTAGATAAATGTGAGGAGCTGTGTTTTGAAAAGGCAAATCAGGGCAGGACTTATACACTTAATGGTAAGGCAGATAGATAGAAAAGCTAAGAAGGCATTTGGTATATGCATTCCTTTATTGATCAGTGCATTGAATATAGGAGTTGGGAGGTCATGTGGCAGTTGTACAGGACATTGGTTAGCTACTTTTGGAATACTGTGTGCAATTCTGATTTCCCTGCTAGAGGAAGAATGTTGTGAAACTGGAAAGAGTCAGAAATGATTTACAAAGTTGTTGCCAGGGATTGGAGTGTTTGAGCTCTTGGGAGAGGCTGAATAGACTTGGGTTATTTTCCCTGGACCATCGGAGAATGAGGGGTGGCCTTATAGAGGTTTATAAAGTTACAAGGGGCATGGATAGGGTAAATAGACAAGGTCTTTTCCCCAGGGTGTGAGATTCCAAAACTGGAGGACCTAGGTTTAAGGTGAGAGAAGAAAGATTTAAAAGGGACCTAAAGGGCAACCTTATCACACAGAGTGCGATGTATGGAATGAGCTGCCAGAGGAAGTGGTGGAAGTTGGTAAATTACAACATTCAAAAGGTATCTGGATGGGTGGATGAATATGAAGGCTTTAGAAGGATATGGGCCAAATGGGACTAGATCTATTTATGATATCTGGCTAGCACAGACAAGTCCCCCAGAATCATAGAATCCCTACAGTGTGGAAACATGCCATTTAGGCCCAACAAGTCCACACTGACCCTCCGAAGAGTAACCCACCCAGAACACTTGGCAATTTAGCATAGCCAATTTACCTAACATGCACATCTTTGGATTGCGAAAGGAAACCAGAGCAGAGACGGGGAAAACGTGCAGACTCCACATCAAAGGTCGCCCGAGGCTGGATTTGAACCTGGGTCCCGAGTGCTGTGAGGCAGCAGTGCTAACCACTGAGCCACCATGCCACCCAAAGTTGGTCCAAAGGATCTGTTTCCATGCTGTGCATGTTTGTGACTCTATGACTCTATATGTGAGAATATTCTTGTAAGATACAAAGTTAGTTCTACAGGCTCGTTTAGCCTGAGCAGCTAATCAGCAAATTGGCAATAAATGCAGGAATCAGTCACTTAAGATTCAAAAATGATTTATGAGTCATGTAGTATGACCTTTGAACAGAGACACATTCCAGACTTGAAGATAAAGCTCTTGTTAAGTTATTTGGGGTAATCTCCAGGCAAAGCAAGTTTAAGCACGTATTTATGATGACTTGTAGTATCTTAACGTTCTATATCGTATTATATGGTAAAATTACAAAAGGACCATTATTGTCTTTATGTTGTGAGCTTGGGCACTGGCAGTAAGAATGATGAATAGGAATAAACAAGGATTTTTGTAGAAAATCTGGCAACTATCGCATCTGATGTGAAAGCAAAGTCGGTGCTGGAAATATAAAATAAAAACAAAAGAAGTGCTGGAGAAAATCAGCAAGTCCAGCGTCTGTGAAAAGGGAAACAGTTAAAGTTTCAAGTCTAATGTGATTCTTTTTCAGCATTTCAGTGTTTCGAATGTATTTCTCTCTATTTGATCACATGCTTTGAAATTGTTTCTGCACTTAAATTGGTCACCTTATTTAGCAATGTTAGCCATACTTCTTAAAGAGGGAATTCCATGAATACCTTCTTCATGTTTAATGATCAATTGGAAATAAATTGTAAATTACAGCCTAATTTCCGAATGTGCAAATGCCAATTAAAGCAAACCATCTGCTATCCTTCCAGCAAACTAGGCTATGGACTGGTTGTGCGTTATCCTTGCTGCCTGACTGCAGTGCACTTTTGCCTGGGTAACCCATGGCATGCAGATCCAGCCTTTAATCTGTCCATAAAGACAGTGCTTCCCAAACATTTTGATGTTGTGATCCTATTTCTATCCTTAAGATTTTGCCTGGTCCAGTGTGGAATTTTGGGGTTACTAGAATTGCTCTTGGGGAAGGGGAGTCTTCAAATGCTGTGGTGGGGAGTTTTTCAGCTGCTGTGTGCGGCCAGGAAACAGGAGTTGAAATTGGGGGCAGTTGCTGAAAAGACAGGCTTTCTTCAAAAAAAATAAATACAAGCTTCGACTATGGTTAGTTCCTGTTGCCTTGAATTGTATGCTGCATTATCTTGTAAGAGAGCTGAAACTGCAATGGTGAATTATAGAATCCCTACAGTGTGGAAACAGGCCCTTCGGCCCAACAAATCCACACCAACCCTCCAAAGAGCAACCCACCTATCCCCCCACCCCATATCTACCCTGACCAATGCACCTAACCAATACATCCCTGAAACACAATGGGCAAATTACCATGGCCAATTCCCCCAACCTGCACATCTTTGGATTGTGGGAGGAAACCAGAGTACCTGGAGGAAACCCACACAGACACAGGGGGATCTGTCCACACAGACAGTTTCCCAAGGCTTGAAGCAAACCTGGGTCCCTGGTGCTGTGAGGTAGCAGTGCTAACCACTGAACCTACCATGCCATCTCTGTGAGCCACAATGAGTTCCATATAATTTATTTCAGTGTTATGGCTATCCAGATTGAATAATTTGAAATTGTGAGGTGAAATATACATGAAAGACTTTCAGTGTATGAGGCTGATGTGAAGCAAGAGGCAAAATAACTTTTCCTTTTTGAGGCCTCCTGCTGAGATTTTCTCAGGGGCTGGTTTTGAATTTTTGAGGCTACTTTTTGGATAACAGGGATTACTTTTTCATTCTCACTAACTCAATTATTAGGAAATGCTGTCAGACAGTAACAACACCTTCTGAATTTTTGTTGACAAAAGGGGTATTTGAACTCACACAAGTGGAATTAGAATAATTCATTAATGCCCCAAATAATTATTAACTGTCCACTAAACATAAAGCCACAACATGCAAGGAAAATATTATTTTTGTACACAGCACCGTATTTAACTTTGTAAATGGTAACAGATTTAAGTTAACAAAACTTTTTTCAAAGTATCTGACACTGTCTTCACACTAGAAGCAACCACCCTAAACATACCTTCTGTAAACTGGAAATATCTGAGCTAATGGGTCTCTATCCCATATGCAGAAAGTTGAGATATTTTCACCAGGCAGTTACATGCTGATTTAATTCATCTCTGATCTCATCTCAGATTTAATTTTAACAATTGATTGTGTTCATTTAAATGGGATCCATTGCTTTTCCAAATCTGGTAGGTTCTGAGCTTACTCAGCCCTAAACAAGACATTTCACATTAATTTGGAAGGAACTCATTACCTCAAACACTAGAAGTTTTCTTGACTCCCATTCACTGGTTCTTTCTTCTATTGACAGATTTAAAACTGTTCTCCCTCCATTGAAGCCTTGACATCTCATGCAAACTCCTTCTGCCCCCAAAACCTCTTGCAGCCTCTTTTGTCCTCTGATGCCTTTTGCAGTCTCCTTGTCTCCATAAATCCTCCTGAAACTGCCTCCTACTCCCAATCCTGCTCTCCACTGACTCACCCCTCCACCCCAAGAAGGTGGAAATCCTGAATCTATGAAAAGAGCCTTCCAGCCTTGCCAAAGACAAAGGTTCCTTTTGGCCAATGATGCCTCTTGATGGCTCCCAACTCTTCCTTCATCACCTTCCAGTGTTCCCTTACAAATCAAACTTAGAATGAATATTCCAGGAGTCTATCAAGGTGACTTACTAAAACAATTATAGATTCATAAATTGATTTGTCTATATAGACTGGGGAAAAATTGTTAGCCTGTGCAAGATGTTAATGCAAATGTTCTATTACCCATAAAGAAAAGTCAGCACAGACTCAACTGAAAGAAGTTAGCCATAGTGGGGAAGTGATCAAGTTCATGAAGGACAATTACATTATTTAATTGAGTAATAGTTTGGAGCTCACCTAATGTGATGACGCAGAAACCAATGTATCACAACTGTATAGGATAGTGCAAACGTAAACACAGTAACAAAGGCAGATTCATAAAAGATTCCACAATTGGTGGACCAAATTGGGTAGACTGAACAAGCATGGCTCATTGCAAAAACTGACTTGTTAAAGGATTACAAGTTCCATTGGTTGATACAAAGAAATATCATCATTTGTAACTACAGGTAGGCTTTATTAATGTAAAACCATGCTATTTGTGATGTAAAAAAAGGCATCAGCAACTGTGTAATTACTAGCCAATAAGGTCATTGAAGGATTATGCAATTATGCTATGTGCATGAATGATTTGGTTGTGTTCAGCCAAATCTGGGAGGAACATTCACAATACTTGAAAAAACTGATTAGTTACAAAGAACCAGTTTGGTCATAAACTTATCTAAAATTGAAATTCCCAAAGTAAAAATAATTTATTTGGGCTACACTCTGTAGCATTGTCATGAATGGATTTTATCAGATGTTTCTTCCAAATTTCAGCATTGTCATGGTCCATTTGAGAAATTTGAGTGGGCAAAAGAATGTCTGAGTGTCTTTGACAATTTAAAAGTTGTACTGTCTACCACTCTGGTTTTAGAGGCACCAAATTATGTTAAATCATTTAAGTTAGCTGCTAATGCCAATGATGTCAGCATTGGTAACATTTTATTGCAGGAGGATGAGATGCAGATGAAAGAAGCAATCAATTATTATTCACACAAGCTAGATGCATGTCAACAGAAATATTAAGCTGTGGAGAAAGAGACTTTGAATTTGTTATTGATTCTACTGCACTTTGAATTCAACGTATCTAACTTACTTATATAACATAAAACATATGAACAGAAGCAGGCCATTCAGCCTATTGAGTCTGCTCTGCAATTCAATGAGATCATGGCTGATTTGATAATCCTGAATGCCACTTTCCTGCCTTCCACATCCGCCCCACCCCCACACCCCTGATTCCTTTTACTGAATTAAAAATGTGTCAACCTCTGTTTCATCCTCACCACTTGCCTTGCCACCTATTTTTGTGTCATCTGCAAACTTAGCTACAGTATATTCACTTTCCTTATCCTAGTCACTGGTATGTATTGTAAATAATTGTGCCCCCAATACTTATCCCTGTGGCACTCTACTAGTTACAGGTTGCTGTCCTGAAAATGCCCCTTCATCCCAATTCTCTGTCACTTCTATTAGTTAGTCAGTGCTCCCATGGGATCTTATTAAGCAGTGTGGTACCTTACCAAATGCTTTCTGGCACATATATGGATTACAACCCTTTAATATTTCTATCAAGATTTCATGCCAAGGATTTGAGGCTGTTTCATTAACACGACAGGTGTATTATTTGAAACTAATTCACATCACAGGAAAATATAACAAATGGATCTTTTATCAGAGGCAAATCTGGAAGTAAATAGGTAGTCAGTAGGGGTGAGCCACTCTTGATGATGGATGTTGAAGTCCTCCAGCCAGAGTATGTTCTGTGCCCTTGCCACTCTGTGTTTCCTCCAAATTGTGTTCAATATGGAGGAATACACCTGATTCATCTGCTGGGGGGGGGGGGGGGGGGTAGTGAGGGTGATACATAGCAATCAGCAAGAGATTTCCTTGCCCATGTTTCTCCTGATCCATGAGATTTCATGGAGTTCAGATTCAGGGTTGAGGATGCCCAGGGCAACTTCCTCCTGACTGTTGCACCATCTCCTCTGGATCTGTCCTGCCGATGGGACAGGACATACCCAGGAAGAGGCAAAGTAACAGGCTGGAACATTCCTTATAAGGCATGATTCCATGAATATGACTATAGGCTATTGTTCAATTAGTATGTGAGACACGGTTCTCAATTTTGAAACTAACTGCCAGCCATTAGTAGGGAAGACTTTGTAGCGTCAAAAGAGTTGTATTTGCCATTGTTACTTCCACTGCCTAAGTTGGTGCAAGACAGTCCATTGGTTTCATTCTTTTTTAGCAGTTGATACAACTGAGTAGACTGCTAGGCTATTTCAGAGGGCAGTTAAAAGTGAATCCCATTGCAATGGGTCTGGAGGCCAAAATTAAATCAATTACTTAAAATTCCCCAAATCTCTGTCTGATGGACTCAGTTTGCAAAAACACTGACTAGACTTTTGTACAAAGAACAGTACAGCACAGGAACAGGCTGTTCAGTCCTCCAAGGCTTCAATGGCACTTGATACCTTTCTAAAGTAAAAACCTTTTGCTTCTATGTGGTCCATATCCCTCTATTCCCGGCCTATTCACTTATCTGTCTTGATGCCTTTTAAATGTTGCTATTGCATCTGCCTCCACCACCTCCTTCTGCAGTGCATTCCAGGTACATACCACCATCTGTGTAAAAAACTTGTACTAACAAGAAACTGTGATTTATTACAAAGTCGTCAATCCCAGGGAAATATAATATAAATTATCAACTTATAACTCTCCTAGCTGAAACTCTCACCCTTTGCAATACCTCTACACACATATATGGACAGATACAAATAAACAAACAAATAAATGTTATGGGTGGTGGGAAACGTATTGGAGAAACATATTTCAGTACAACCAGTGTGCAGGATTTTGATGAGGTTTCCCTTTTGTTTCTTCTAAATCCTTCTGATCGCCAATCTTTATACCCAACTCCTTTCAGTTCTTTGTTGAAGAAATAAGGTGGAATGTTTAGTTTCTCTGTCAGTCGTTAGAGGCAATACCTTAAAGCAAACAATGGGTGAGGTTAACTATTTTTCACTTCTTGACTATTTCAATGCAGACAAAGAAAAAGAAAGATGCTGCCCCTTGCAATCTGGAGATCATCCGCCTCTATATTGTTCACATTCAATCTGACCCCTTGCCCAGGACCCAATCAGCCAGGTGTTATCATGCTAATAACTCCTGGACTCCACAACTGATGCTATTTGCAAAGCCAGTTCACAATCTGTCTCTGGGTAAAGCTCATTCTGCTCAGCCAACTACTGTTCTGTGGGTGTCAGACATCTTCTTCTGTAGCTTGAACAAAGTGACTCACAGCTCCAGTAACTTGTTAAAAGTGCAGCATCTCCTTCCTCAGTTCTTGACTTAATACAGTACTTTTCCCATTTTGGGCTACTGTACAAAATAAGGATACATAAGAAAGATATTATTTTTGCAACAGTATCTTCCAAACTTCATTGAGAACTGCAGCAAGATGCTCTACCATCACTTCTGCACTGCCAAGACAAAGTGGAAGCAATTTTATTCTGAAGAAGGGTCACTGAGATTTTCCAGCATTTCTGTTTTTGTTTTTGTTTCTGATTTCAAGCATCCTCAGTACTTTTTTTTTGTTTAGAAGCAATTGAATCCATCTTCAATCAGAAGCTCTGATTGGATGATCTATCTCAGAATCTGCTTAAGGTCCTCAGCATCACTGATACTAGACTCTGGATACCACAGATACTTGAAATCCTGGAAATTTTTCAGTTATAATTCTGAAGACTTGTGCCCCATTACTAGCCATATACCTAACAATGGCAATGTGGAAAACTGTCCAGGTAAATTATCCCTAAAAATCTATACCTCGTCAAAGCTAGCACAAGGTAGATGCTTGTGCTTATCGGAGGTTAAACAGCTCAGTCTAAGGGCATTGCTGCAAGAGTTCCTCAGGGTAGAGACCTCCATCAAATGTCTTCAGCTACCGCAATGAACTTCCCTCCATTGATAGGTCAGAAATAGGGATGCTCAGTAATGATTGCATAATGTTCAGCACCATTCTATACCACTGCAGATACTGAAGCAGCCAGAGTCCCTATGCATCAGGACCTGTACAACATGAAGGTTTGTGCTGAATATTCATAAGTAATAATCTCACCAAACTATTGGCAGTAAATGACCATATAAAAGAAAAGAGAATCTATCCATTCTCTTTCGCAGTTCAATGGCAGTGCCATTGCTGTTGTGCATCCTATCAATATCCTGTGATTAACATTGGCCAGAAAATGAACTATATCAGCCATCTAAATCCTGAGGCTATATGCACAGTTCAGACTCTAGGAATTTTGCAGCAAGTAATTCACCTCCCATCTCCCAATTGCCTATCTACCACCTCTAAGGTACAAACTAGGAAAGTAATGAAATATTCTGTACTTGCCTGGGTGAGTGCAACTTCATTATCACTCAAGAAGCTCAATCCCATCTAAGAGAAAGCAGTTGTATATACTAGTATGTACCATCTTTTGGTGGACTCATATGGCTGCTGCTCTTGAAGTTTTGGTTGGCTTTATATTCACTGGCTGGCTGGCATTTAATGGCCATCCCTAAATGCTCTTATATATTCTTGTAGATGGTGGACAGCTACTAGGGAGATGGGAAGTGAGTTACTTGCTGTGAAATTCTAGACTCTTACTGTTCTTGTAGCCTCAGGATTTATATGACTGGTTTAGTTCATGGTTGCCACAGGATGTAAATAGTAAGTGCTAAAGCAATGGGAATGCCATTGAACCACAAAGAGAAGTGGTTAGACTCTCTTTTGTTTTGTATGGTCATTGACTGACAATGTTTCATTGTGAGTGTTGCTTATCAATAATCAACACAAATCTTAATGTTGTGCAGGTCAGCAGTTCTTGGTGTTTTCATACCATTAGGCCCTAATGTTGCAAGTCAGGATGGTATAAGGCTTGGAGGAGAACTTGCAGGTATTGGTGTTCCCATGCACCTGCAACCTATGTCTTTCTCTGTGGTACATGTTGTATACTTCGAAGGTGCTGTGAAAGAAGTCTTGTTAAGTTTTTGAATTGCATTTCATTGATGTACATACTACTGATGGTGTGACAAAGTCACACACCATTTTGGCTTCAAAATTTGTTCCTTCACAGTCACTGTGTCAAAACCCTGTAAATAAATCTTGAATGGCTTGTGTGTATTATCGCACAGATTCCAAACAGTCAATTAGGTAGCTCACCACCACCAACTTGAGGATATTTAGCATTAGCAATAAATGCCAATGATGCCCTCATCTTATGAATGGCTATAATGACCTCACAAAGAGAAAATAAACACAATGATTAAATAAGCTTACTTTTGATCTGGCTTTTTGATCCTGGATTTGACTAAGCACAATTGTTTTGATACCAGCTTTGAAGTGTCTGATATGAGGTGTTCAATTAGATCACACACTTGTTACTTCATGCACTTTGGTTGCCATATTCTACAGAAGATGTAGAGATGCCAGAAATAGTGTAGCAAAATTAACAAGAATTATACAGGAAATTCATGTGAACACATCTGAAAAAATGACATGTTCTCTCTTTTATCTTGAAAAATGGCTTATGGTTGATCTCATGAAGGTATTTGAAAGTCTATAAATCTTTGACCTAGATACAGAGTATGTTTTTTCTTGTGGAAAGGAGCATAACTAAATATCCATAATATAAGATAGTCACCAAAACACACAATAGGAAATTCAAATGAAACTTCCTTATCCAGAGTCTGAGGTTTTACTTTGGAAATTCATTCAGATCTTTTGGTCCAATGGCCAGGAGGATACCGTTACATTATAAGACTCCTTAAAGTTATTGATCAACTTAGTAGGATATTAGATTGAACATTAGTCTGAGCTATACTTTTGTCAGACAGACGTCCCCCAGTCTCCATTTAATACTTTCCTGCAGTTACTTGTCGTGATGGAGTCAAAAATAGATCCCTCCTCAACTGACCTGGAAAAGGCCGTTGAATGGATTATCCAAACTTCTGTAATTATGCAAAAAATGAGATTTCCATCACGACAGTTAACTGCAGGAAAGTATCAAGTAGAGACTGAGGGATGTCTGTCTCACAAGAGTAAAGCTCAGAGTGATGCTCAATCCAATGGAGCAGGTTGGACTTGAACCCAAACATTCTGACAGAGAAGTCCGAAAACTACAACCGCACCACGAGAGCTCTTGGAGAAAATAGTGTAGGTGCATTTACTGAGGAAGCTAGAAAAGCATTTGAGGGAGAAATTAATAGAGTTCAGATACATTTTGATTAGGAAAGATAGGAAAAAGCTGTGAGTGGAGCATAAACACTAGCATCGCTTAGTGATGTCAACAATTCTGTTTCTATGAATTTTTTTTTATAGATATTTTTATTAGAAATTTAACATTTTTACAAGTTTACAAAAATAAACAAAACTCTCAGATATAAACATTGATATACAATTAACTCAAATATACAATAGCCAAAATTTAACAAAAGAGAAAAAAACCGAAAAAGAAGGAAAAAAAACAAAACTCAACTATCTACTAATTTAGGAGGTAAAAACAATGACTGCAGATGCTGGAAACCAGATTCTGGATCAGTGGTGCTGGAAGAGCACAGCAATTCAGGTAGCATCCGAGGACAGGCAAAATCGACGTTTCGGGCAAAAGCCCTTCATCAGGAATAAAGGCAGAGAGCCTGAAGCGTGGAGAGATAAGCTAGAGGAGGGTGGGGGTGGGGAGAGAGTAGCATAGAGTACAATAGGTCAGTGGGGAAGGAGATGAAGGTGATAGGTCAGGGAGGAGAGGGTGGAGTGGATAGGTGGAAAAGGAGCTGGGCAGGTCGGACAAGTCCGGATAGATCAGGGGATCGAGTTTCTGGAGGTTAGAAGCTAGGATGAGGTGGGGGAAGGGGAAATGAGGAAACTGTTGAAATCCACATTGATGCCCTGGGGTTGAAGTGTTCCGAGGCGGAAGATGAGGCGTTCTTCCTCCAGGCGTCTGATGGTGAGGGAGCGGCGGTGGAGGAGGCCCAGCACCTCCATATCCTCGGCAGAGTGGGAGGGGGAGTTGAAATGTTGAGCCACTGGGCGATTTGGTTGATTGGTGCGGGTGTCTCGGAGATGTTCCCTAAAGCGCTCTGCTAGGAGGCGCCCAGTCTCCCCAATGTAGAGGAGACCGCATCGGGAGCTGTGCTCTTCCAGCACCACTGATCCAGTATCTACTAATTTAACCTACAACTAACCAGAGTGTATATTTAAGTCTCTTACATGCTCGGAATGTGTTAACATCAGATGTAATAAAACCTGTATTCGTGTGGGATTCCTCCCCCGAGGGGCCCCGAACCAGCCAGGTTTGTAATCTCAATTAAATAAAAGCCCTTGTTAGGATAGCCGAAATATCTGTATTTATGTAATTCAAGAAGGGCTGCCATATTTTATAAAATAATTCGGTCTTTCGGTGCACCATATTTGTGAGGAAGTCAAGGGGAATACATTCCATAATTGATCTGTGCCAATTTGAAAGTCCAGGGGGGCACTCAGCTACCCAGTTCACCAAAATATTTCTCCTTGCACAGAAAGAAAGAATAGAAAATAGTCTCTTCCCGTACATGTCCAGGGAGGGAAAGTTCGAAAAGCCCAAAAGGAGAGATACAGGGTCCACTTAAATTTCCGTTCCTAAAATTTCTGTCAGGGTACTTGCTACTTTAGTCCAATATCTACGGATCTTATGTCAGGACCATAGGCAATGTACAAGAGTGCCCACCTCTATTTTGCATTTAGGACACATTGGAGATGCTCCTCCCTTAAATTTTGCCAGTCGAACCGGTGCTATATGAGCCCTATGAAGTATCTTCAGCTGGATAGCCTGGGTTCTGTTACAGATAGTAATTCTTCTAGCATTTTCCCAAATATCATTCCACGTTTTTATAGAGATTTCTAGTCCCAAATCCTGATCCAATGTTTTAAGCAGATTGTCCATATCTCCCGATACTTCATCATGTAGTAAATGATAAATAATACTGACGGAAGATACCTCCACTGGTCGTAGGACACTACATTCTCTATCTGATTTATAAAGACTATCTAATAACGTAGTCTTCTTCTGTATATAATCTCAAATTTGGAAGTATCAAAAGAGGTCTCCATTAGGTAATCCGAATTTCTGACGCAGCTGTTCAAAAGACATCAGGACCCCATCTTTAAATAGATCCCCTAAACATGAGATATCCCTGGATCTCCAGAGTTTAAAAGTGGCATCTGTAAACCCCGGTTGGAATCCCCATGCTCCCACTATCGGTGCATAGGGGGATGTTTTATGTGAGTTGCCCTCATTTTGCCGCATTATATTCCAAGCCTTAATTGTACTTAGTATTATAGGGTTTTTACAGTGATCTGTAATGATTTTCTTCTTGTCTGAGAATAAAAGGTTAATAAGTGGGTATTTTACTTGAGAGGCCTCGATGTCCAACCAGATTGATTGTGGATCAGACAAGACCCAATCAGCTATGTAACTTAATAGGGAACTTAACTGATATTTCCTAAAGTCTGGGAAGTCCAATCCTCTCCTTGTCTGTGGAAGCTGTAGCTTCTTCAGCTTAATGAGGGGCCGCCTATGATTCCAAATAAAGGAACCCAGCCAGCCATATAGTTTACATAAAGCCGTCCTCGGCAGCATCACCGTAAGCATTCTCATAGGATATAGGAGACGGGGCAGGACATTCATTTTGATTAGTGCTATTCTACCCAACCAGGAAATTGGAAGGTCTCCCCATCGCTGGAGGTCCTGCCTTATCCTTTCCAGTAAATGCACATAATTAGCCTTATACAATTGACCAAATACTGGAGTGATAAAAATGCCTAAATATAAGAAGGCCTCCAAGGACCAACGAAAGGGAAAAAGGGATCCATCTGCTAAGTGGGGCATCATAGCAAGGCCACCCGTTGGCATAGCCTCCGATTTTGAAAAATTAATTTTATAGCCTGAGAATGCGCTAAATGTATTAATAACTTGGATTGAGCGAGGTACGGACATCAAAGGATTACTGAGGAATAGAAGAACATCATCTGCATAAAGGGTAATTTTATGTTTACCTGTACCAATCCTCGGGGCCGTTATATTAGAATCAGCTCGTATAGCTTCTGCTAGTTGTTCAATTATTAGCGTAAATAACAATGGTGAGAGGGGACATCCCTGACGGCAGCCCCTACCCACACTGAAGCTATCCGAACCTAATCCATTGGTAACCACAACTGCTTTGGGATCACTATACAATGTTGAGAGCCATTTGGTAAACACCTGTCCAACGCCAAACCTTTCCAATGTGTAAAACAAATATGACCATTCAACCCTATCAAATGCCTTTTCTGCATCTAATGAAACCACTACTCCTGGTATCTTTCCCTGATGGCAGGCTTGAATCATATTCAAAACCCTTCTAATATTATTGGGTGATCTATGGCCCTTAATAAACCCCGTCTGATCCTCCTTTATAATTTGTGGCAGTATCCTTTCTAGTCTCAGTGCTAACGTTTTAGAAAGGATTTTAAAATCTACATTTAGTAAGGATATTGGTCTATATGATGTACAATCTTCTGGGTCCTTTCCTTTTTTAAGGATAAGAGAGATATTTGCCTCTTTCAGCGAAGGCGGGAGACAGCCCTGACTATATGCATAGTTATACATGTCCATAAGTGGACCAGCCAATATTTCTGTAAATTCTTTATAGAATTCAGCTTGAAAACCATCTGGGTCCGGTGCCTTACCACTCTGAAGTTGCCTAATTGCATCAAGTATTTCTTGGAGTGTAAGAGGAGCATTTAGGATCGATACTTGTTCCGGAGTTAGGCCTGGAAAGGTCAAATTTTTTAAAAATGACTGCATCCTCCTCGTCCTATCTTCACAATCCTGCGATTTATATAACTCAGAATAAAATTCTCTAAAGATCGCATTAATCTTTTTATGATCATGAGTCAAAATACCCGTACTTTCCTTGATAGACGTAATAGTCTGAGGGGCCTTTTTTTTCTTTGCAAGAAATGCTAAGTATCTACCCGGTTTGTCGCCATATTCATATAACCTTTGTTTTGCAAATAATATTTCCCTCTTAGCCGTTTGAGTAAGCGTAGTGTTTAGAACTGTCCTAAGAGCTGTAATCCTTTGCAATTTAATAATAGGTCTATCAGTGTATGCTGTTTCAGCTGCTTTTAAGCGAGCTTCAAGCAGACGTTGTTGTTCTCCCTTCAATTTCTTCTGGGTCGCCGAATAGGAGATGATCAAACCTCGCGTGTAAGCTTTGATGGTCTCCCACATCATTGATGGGTTGCTAGCTGTACCTGAATTATTTCTAAAAAAGTTTTAAATTCTTGAGAGAAGTACTTTACAAATTTACTATCTTTCATTAGGAAGGGGTCCATACGCCAATGCCGAGGGGATGTCCCATTGTTCCTCGCCTTAGTTTCCATATATATAGCAGCGTAGTCGGAAATTGCTATACTACCTATTTTACAGGATGATATGGAATTTAAAGAAATCGAGGGGGCAAAAAACATATCAATTCTGGTATGACATTTATGTGGATTAGAGTAGAAAGAAAAATCTCTGCCCTGTGGATGAAGACATCTCCATACATCTTGTGGGCGGCACGGTGGCACAGTGGTTAGCACTGCTGCCTCACAGCGCCTGAGACCCGGGTTCATTTCCCGCCTCAGGCGACTGACTGTGTGGAGTTTGCACGTTCTCCCCGTGTCTGCGTGGGTTTCCTCCGGGTGCTCCGGTTTCCTCCCACAGTCCAAAAGATGTGCAGGGTCAGGTGAATTGGCCATGCTAAATTGCCCGTAGTGTTAGGTAAGGGGTAAATGTAGGGGTATGGGTGGGTTTCGCTTCGGCGGGTCGGTGTGGACGTGTTGGGCCGAAGGGCCTGTTTCCACACTGTAATGTAATGTAATCTAATCTAATCTACTAATCCTAATTCTTTGTTCAGATCCATCAATTGTCTAGATCTGGGAGATACTCCTGCAGTACTCTTGGGAATCCTATCTATTTCCGGATCCATAATACAATTAAAGTCTCCCCCTATAATTATATGATGGGCACCAAAAGCCATCAATTTTGAAAAGGCTTCCGTTATAAATTTAAAGGGGTGTGCCGGGGGGCAGTACAAATTTAAAATCCCATATTCCTCTCCATTTATGAGGGCTTTAATCAAGATATATCATCCAGATTCATCTTTTATCTGCTTTAGGATTTTGAAAGGGAAATTCTTTCGAACAAGAATAACAACTCCCCTGCTTTTTGAGCTAAAAGAAGAAAAAACGGCCTGATCAAATACACCCTGTCGTAATTTCAAGTGTTCTTTATCCGACAGGTGTGTCTCCTGTAGGAGAGCTATATCAACTCTTTCCTTCTTAAGATTTGATAATATTTTCTTCCATTTGACTGGCGAATTACTCCCGTTGACATTCCAGGTGCACCACTTAATCGACTGATCAACCATAATCATCTGGGCCAATCTGAGACCCCTCGGGAGGGGGAACCCTATCCAGAACATCCCGAGCGTAGAGCATATAAAATTTACAAAAATAAAGTCTCTCTAATACACCCACAACAATACAATAAAAAACTATTTCTAAATAAAAAAATATAAAACATATCTAAGTGGAGATTTTCCCCCTTGTTCCCAGAGGGTGTCACTTCCTCTCCAAAAGTCTATCATATCCTCTCCCAACCAATGCCCCACCCTTGACCCAGGCACTCCTCAATAAAATGAGGAGAATTCAAATATAATACAAAGCTAGAGTTAACAGTGAGCACCCTACTCCCACCCATACCAACACCTGGATATATTTGGTAATGTTAATACCATATACAAACATATAACTATAAAATTACCACCTCAACAAATAATAATTAAATATAATAAGACAAAATAACAAGGGAAAACAACCCCGCTCCTAGGGACAGAGGTAAAATTGAATAAGGTAACCACCTCCCCCCACCAACATTAACCAAACCCCCCAGCTTATATATATATATAATACATACATATATATACACACATACACACACATATACATACATCCCTCATATATACATAAAATAATAAAAGAAAACAACCCCAAGGAGGGGGAGAAAATCAAATCCCTCTCCCCACCCCCCATGATAATATTAAACAGTAAGGTAGGAGAAAAAAAGGGGGGGATATAAACCAAAGTGGGGGGAAAGGCAAACCAACATCCATTATGTCTTACAGTTTATCTAACAGAGTCCAAGAATTCCTTAGCCTTTTCTGGCGATCCGAAGTTATATACGGATCCTTCATGGTTAAAGCGTAACGTCGCTGGGTAGCGTAAGGAGTACTGAATATTTACGTCCTTAAACGCTTCTTCGCCTCGTCGAATGCCTTCCTCTTTCGAACCAGAGCTGGGGAAAAGTCCTGAAATAGCATGATCTTGGATCCTTTATAGATCATAGCTTGGGGGTCTTTTCCGAGATTTCTAGAGGCTTCTAGGAGTATCTGCCTCTCCCTGTAGCTCTGCAGCCGGAACAGGACCGGGCGTGGGCGCTGGTTCGAGCCGGGCCCATGTATTGCGACCCAGTAGGCCCATTCCACCCTTACCCGACCTGATCCAGCTTCCAGATTTAAAGGCTGTGGCAGCCACTGTTCGAGAAACACTGTAAGCTGGCCTTCCTCTTCCCGTTCGGGAAGGCCCAGCAAACGAATATTTTTTCAATGACCTCGATTATCGAGGTCATCAATGTAATTCTCTAAGGTCCAGACTCGCTGTTCAAGAGTCCGGACCTGATCCACGGCCGATTGAGCTGCAGTTTTGGAGGTTGTGGCCTTTAACTCCGCCCCTCCGACTCGGCGCTCGATTTCTTGGATGTCTCGATCGTGCTTCTGCAGCGCGGCTGACAGTGAGTCCCATCGATTTCGGGACTCCTCGGTGAAAGCGTCGATCTTCACATCCAGCTTGGAGATCATCTCCACAAGGCTTGTCACTGTAGGTAAGTCCCCCGGGGCGGCTGTGGACGCCTCTGCTGCAGCTGGAGAGGGTGGGGGAGGGGTTCCTGCTTGTTGAGAGGTGCGGGCTCCCTTCCCTTTAGTTATTTTAATTAAAGATTCGATTGTTTAAGTTTAATATTAAACAACTAATTAAATTAAACAACTATTATAAATGATTTGGTGAGTGTGGTGGGGGTGGGTGGCCCACTTTACCCAAGTCCTGGGAGGAGCACTGTAGACTCAGACTTGCTGGGTCACCGCCATCTTGGATCCCCCCCGTTTCTATGAAATTTATCATCTCTTGTACAATGTAGTCCTTGGAAAATGTCAGAATGAAGATTTTAATATTTATTTGAAATGGAATTTATTTTCCATTTCACAAGATCTTATTTTTGACCATTGATACAGCTGGTAGTCACTGAGTTCAACTTACTGCTGTTAGTCAAATTGACAAATAGTGGGAACTAGTATTCTACAAAGATTGGCTCTGCCTGCTTTGCACTGTAAATAATTTATACTTGGTACACATAGAGTTTAAACTGCTTAGTTTAACTATTTTTCTGAAAGTCACGAACAGTGAATTTGCATTCTTAGTATCGTGAGTTGTTTTTTTATTGAGAAAATTTCAAAGATTGTTCACTCAGCTGATGACTACACATTCATAATGACAGCAGCATAGGAACCAGATGCTAAGCTCATTGTATTCAGAGAAAACCGTTAAAGATCTCCCACCTTGTATGCACAGTGCAGGAAGACAAGAATAATTAAACTACAAATTGAAAATTACGCACACTCACTCAGCTCAACACTGAGGGTGAAATCATATTGGAGTCTGAGCAACATGGGCTATGGCGCGATTTGTGGCAGAATTGTGCAAATAGTCCATCGAAGCCTCTCTCACCATCAGGAGCATCTTGCTGCATCGTTTATGCTTTTGCTGAGCATCGGCTTCTCACTGTACAACATCAAGTTGTCAGTTCAGGAGGTTTATAGCTTGTTAACCATCTTATTCATATCACAACTCACATCATTAATAGAACGTTAGAACGTTACAGCATAGTACAGGCCCTTCCACCCTTGATGTTGCACCAACCCCCTATGGAACCAATCTGAAGCCTATTTATCCTTAACTGTTCCATTTTCATCCATATGTTTATTCAATGACCATTTAAATGCTCTTAAAGTTGGCAAGTCTATACTATTGCAGACAGTGTGTTCCACACCCCTACTACTGAGTAAAGAAACTACCTCTGACATCTGTCCTATATCTATCACCCCTCAATTTAAAGCTATGTCCCCTCATGCTAGCCATCACCATCTGAGGAAAAAGGCTCTCACTGTCCATGCTATCTAATCATCTGATTATCTTATATGTCTCAATTAAGTCAACTCTCAACTTTCTTCTCTCTAACGAAAACAGCCTCAAGTCCCTCAGCCTTTCCTTATAAGCTCTTCTCTCCTTACCAGACAATACCCCAGTAAATCGCCTCTGAACACTTTCCCAAGCCTCCACATTCTTCCTATAATTCAGTGACTAGAACTGTATGCAATACTCCAAGTCCGGACAAACAAGAGTTTTGTACTGCTGCAACATGACCTCTTGGCTCCAAAACGCAATCCCTCTACCAATAAATGCTAACACACTGTATGTCTTCTTAACCACTCTATCAACCTGGGTGGCAACTTTCAGGGATCTAAGTACATGGACACCGAGATGTCTCTGCTCATCTGCACTGGCAAGAATCTTACCATTAGCCCAGTACTGCTTATTCCTGTTGGTCATTTCAAAGTGAATCACCTCACACTGTTCCACATTAAACTCTATTTGCCACCTCTCAGCCCAGCTCTGCAGCTTATCTATGTCCCTCTGTAACCTGCAACATCCTTCGGCACTATCCACAACGCCATTGACTTTAGTGTCACACGCATATTTACTAACCCATCCTTCTACATCCTCATCCAGGTCATTTATAAAAATGACAAGCAGCAGTGGACCCAAAACAGAACTTTGCAGTACACCGCTAGTAACTGAACTCCAGGATGAACATTTCCCATCAACTAGCACCCTCCATCTTCTTACAGCTAGGCAATTTCTGATCCAAACCACTAAATCACCCTCAATCACATGCTTTTGTATTTTGTGCAATAACCTACCGTGGGGAACCTTATCAAACATAGAACATAGAACATAGAACATAGAAGAATACAGCGCAGTACAGGCCCTTTGGCCCTCGATGTTGCGCCGATCCAAGCCCACCTAACCTATACTAACCCACTATCCTCCATATACCTATCCAATGCCCGCTTAAATGCCCATAAAGAGGGAGAGTCCACCACTGCTACTGGCAGGGCATTCCATGAACTTACGACTCGCTGAGTGAAGAACCTACCCCTAACTTCAGTCCTATATCTACCCCCCCTTAATTTAAAGCTATGCCCCCTTGTAATACCCGACTCCATACGCGGGAAAAGGTTCACACTGTCAACCCTATCTAACCCCCTAATCATCTTGTACACCTCAATCAAGTCACCCCTAAACCTTCTTTTCTCTAATGAAAACAGCCCCAAGTGTCTCAGTCTTTCCTCATACGATCTTCTTTCCATACCAGGCAACATCCTGGTAAACCTCCTCTGCACCCGTTCCAGTGCCTCCACATCCTTCCTATAGTATGGTGACCAAAACTGCACACAATATTCCAGATGCGGCCGTACCAGAGTCTTATACAACTGCATCATGACCTCAGGACTCCGGAACTCAATTCCTCTACCAATAAAAGCCAGTACGCCATATGCCTTCCTCACCGCACTATTTACCTGGGTGGCAACTTTCAGAGATCTGTGTACATGGACACCAAGATCCCTCTGCTCATCCACACTACCAAGTATCCGACCATTAGCCCAGTACCCCATCTTTTTGTTATTCTTCCCAAAGTGAATCACCTCACACTTAGCTACATTGAATTCCATTTGCCACCTTTCTGCCCAGCTCTGCAGCTTCTCTATATCCTGCTGTAACCTGCCACATCCTTCCTCACTGTCAACAACTCCTCCGACTGAAATCTATATACATCTTAATGAAATCTATATACACCACTTCAACTGCTTTACTCTCATCCACCTGTTTGGTCACCATCTGAAAGAACTCAATAAGGTTTGTGATGCATGACCTAACCTTCACAAAACCGTGTTGACTATCCCTAATCAAATTATTCCTTTCTAGATGATTATAAATCCTATCTTTTATAACCTTTTCCAACACTTTATCCACAATCGAAGTAAGGCTCACTGGCCTATAATTACCAGGGTTGCCTCGATTCCACTTCTTGAACAAAGGGACAACATTGTCTATCCTCCAGTCTTTTGGCATTATTCCTATAGACAATGATGACATAAAGATCAAAACCAAAGGCACTGCAATCTCCTCCCTGGCTACCCAGAGAATCCTAGGATAAATCCCATCCTGCCCAGGGGACTTATCTATTTTCAGACTTTCCAGAATTGCTAACACCTCCTCCTCGTGAACCTCAATCTCATCTAGTTTAGTTGCCTCTATCTCAGTATTCTCCTTGACAACATTGTCTTTTTCCAATGTGAGTACTGAAGAAAAATATTCATTTAGCGCTTCTCCTAACTCCTCGGATTCCACGCACAACCTCCCACTACTGTCCTTGATTGGCCCCAATCTTACTCTAGTCATTCTTTTATTCCTGATATACCGATAGAAAGCTTTAGGGTTTTCCTTGATCCTATCTGCCAACGATTTCTCATGTCCCTCCTGGCTCGTCTTAGATGTTTCTTTAGGTCCTTCCTGGCTAACTTGTAACTCTCAAGCCCTCTATCTGAGCCTTCATGTCTCATCTTAACATAAGCCTTCTTCTTCCTCTTCACAAGAGAATCAATTTCTTTAGTAAACCACAATTCCCTCGCTTGACCACTTGCTCCCTGCCAGATAGGTACATATTTATCAAGGACAACCCATGCTGCAAGTTCACCCATTTTATTATGGATGCTGCTGGTGTTGAAATAGACACACATCAAACCACCTTCCTGCTCGCTGATGCACTCTTATGACCTTGAACCATATTTCTGACCTCAGTACTCTCAAACTCCTCCCTAAGGGAGGGAGGGTCGCAGCATGGGTTGGTACCTAGGACTTTGATATTGTGGCCATTTAGGAGACATGAACAGAACAGGGATAGGAATGGTTGTTGCAGGTTCAGGGATTTAAATGTTTCAGTAAGAACAGAGAAGATTGTAAAAGAGAGGGAGTATTAAGGACAGTATTACAGTGGCAGAAAGGACATTTGAGTACTCGTCTACTGAGATAGTATGGGCTGAGGTTAGAAACAGGAAAGGAGAGGTCACCCTGTTGGGAGTTTTGTAATGTTCAGGTTTCTATCTTACTGAACATGCCAAGCAAGCTAGATATCAAGAAATTCATCATGGAATTCAGAGTGAGTACCTGGTGACCTTGGCTCACCACTGGCTGTGATCACTCTCCATATTGCTCAGCACCAAACAGCACGTCAGGCAGGATCCATGGCTACCAGCTATACATATCAATGGACATTCGCAGCTGATATTTTCCAATACCCCACAACCATCATGGCATCTCTCTAATACACTTGCAGACCACGTAGGAAATATAGGCTTGCATTTCAAAGCACATAAGCAACAGGCATTTAAAGCCTTCAGCAGGAACACTTTGCATGCAGGGGCCTGACATCACCTAAAAGCAGATCCTGACCACAGAACAATCAAAACAAACTTACTTTGCCCACTCTGTGTCTGCATTTTTCAACTTCATCGTGCAGCTGAGATTCAGTTGAAGATGGAAGGTTTTCCTGAGTGAATTGTACATTCCTCCTGTTATTCCAGGTGCCTGCCAACCTTCATTTTTGTTCTTGATATCAGCTATTGTCAATCCCATCAGCTTTGAGCTTCCTCGTATTTCCACTCAATCTTTTTATTTAACTAGTAATATCCCCAAATTTCCCCTGAGTCCTGTGGACACTGAATAGCCATTCCTAAATCATTATCCACTGTTCTGCCCGCTTGAATCCAGGGTTGTGGAAACTTCCAAAGGGACTGCCTCCCACAGTATCCCATGAACACTTAAGCTACATCCACCATTATTTCTAGAGGTTCCTTCCATCATAGTCATAATAATAGTAATCCTCTGCTTCCCATGGTAATGTTTCCACTGCCCAGGCCCTACGGCTAATCCTGGCCAAACCACTAAACCAACTTGGGAGGACAAAAAAGCCCAGGATTCATTTCCTTGC
Organism: Chiloscyllium plagiosum; assembly: GCF_037043375.1. NCBI lineage: Eukaryota > Metazoa > Chordata > Chondrichthyes > Orectolobiformes > Hemiscylliidae > Chiloscyllium > Chiloscyllium plagiosum. Next base: position 38,830,849 of record NW_028270154.1, read on the forward strand.
AGCTCCATTACTGCATTGATGGAACTAGATTTGGTGAGTGTCTGATTCTGAATTGGAAAGACTTAGATCTCTGTATTCTGACTGTCTGTGATGCACAAGATGGTGCATATCCATGTAGACAGAACAACCTGGTAAAAGCATTGCAACATAAGATGTCCAGTGAGCTCTAAAGTGCAGTATTGAAGTGTTCAACAATATTCTACATTTAATCTGAGGTGCTCCATGATGATGTGATGTGGCTTGTGTTGTGCCAAGGCCATCTTCTATAGGTGGAGGGTGGAGGTGGTTGCAGTCCTTGGAACATGCCTGAGATGATGGACAATGGTGTTCAAAATAGAGGACTGAAAAAGCCATCAGCAAACCTCAGCCATTAGGTTACCACTCAGTTTTTCAAATTAAGAACTAATGCCATCTAGCTTTTCACCATTAACTGGGATAATCGCAAACTGCAAATAAACAAGTTGTGATTTGTTAATAATGACATGCACATACATGGAACTAGGATCCTTGCTGGTCAAAACAAGATTTTGAGCTATATATTAAAATCTTAAGGAGAACATTGCTCTTTCTTTCATGAATCTACAGGCCATAGGTTAAAGGTGAGAGGGGAAAGATTTAAAAGGATCTGAGGGGCAATGTTTTAACGCAGAGGGTGGTGTGTGTATGGAACGAGCTGCCAGAGGAAGTGGTAGAGGCTGGTACAATTACAACATTTAAAAGACATCTGAATGGGTATATAAATAGGAAGGGTTTAGAGGGATATGGGCCAAATGCTAGCAAATGGGACTCGATTTATTTAGAATATCTGGTCGACATGGACGAGTAGGACTGAAGGGTCTGTTTCCATGCTATATAACTCTATGACTCTATGGCTTTATAAGTTGAGAATCTCATGTTTTCCTTCCCGCTTTACTCGTCCAGCTTTCTTTCATTTAAACATTAGTTAATCATCAAGTGGATGAGATGGTCTCGTGGTGTTATCACTATATTATTAATATAGGGCCTTGGATTCAAATTCTGCCATGGCTACTGATAGAATTGGAGTTCAATAAAAGTCTGGAATTAGTCTAATGGTGGCCATTAGACCACTATTGATTATTGAAAAGCCAACTTGGTTCACTAGTCCCCTCTACAGAAGGAACCTACTGGTGTTCCTGTGACTCCAGACCAACTGTGATGTGGTTGATTCTCAACTGGTCTCTGGGCAATTAGGTTTGACAATAAATGTTGGCCTGGCAAATGACACCTACATCTTGTGAATGAATTTTTAAAAATTCTGCCCTTTCTTCAATGTATCAGGGATAGGATTTTCAAATACCTTGGTGGATGCAGTTAGGTGTGGACACTTCTTTTAAATAATGCTGATGAATGTCTCTGAAACATGTTGCTATTTATAAAGTGAGGGAAGGGGTCAAAAACTGCTAAGTTAGTCACCTCCAATAAGCTGTTTGTTAAGCATCCTGAAAAGGCTTTCTACATGAAAAACAGGAAAAGTGAATGGTCTGGTGTACTTAAGTGTTAGCTGGGAGCCATTATGCGACTCTTTGGAGAATTTCATTTATACACTAAACATTCTGACTTGCAATAGTCAGCAATTACTATTGCAGTTACATTTGGTTTAGAGAGAATCAAGTAAATGTAGTGTCAGATAAACACTGGTGTTTCATGCAATATCATGAGCTTTGCAGACCTGTGCAAAGTGACTCAGATGCAAAAATAAAGCAATCAATGGCAACGTTGAGTTAATGATGGAATGATACTCATTCTGAAAGGACAAATGAAGCTAAGAGCCTGATGTCATAGGAAGAATGAAAATTTGTAATTCCAGATAGTAGGCTGCCAGCAAAATCTACTGATCACAGCTGAAGCAAGTCAAAAGCTTGGATTGGCAACCCTACGTATCGAAGAAGAGATTTGCAATGATTTGTAGGGTACCAGGCTATTCACTACCGAACAGAACCTAAAGAAATTACAAGATGTACCATATAGGTCTTGGATGTCTTCCTGGTCAAAATCAATTGAGTAGAGGAGACTGTGAGACTGACTCAAGATCTACTGAGAAGAATTCCTGTTATCATCAAGTCCAACCTGCAAGACAGCATAAAGTTGCTGGGAAAGAAGGGAGTAACCCCAAGAAAAAGTCAACCACACAGACTGGACTAGCAGTATGATGATAGTGAAAAAAAAATTGGAAAAACGGAGGAAGTGAAAAGTTCCAAAGAATTTAAAAAACTTTGAAGTGATCTCATTCCCCCAAGCTAACAATTGAAGAAATGTTGCCGGACAAGGCAAACATCTTTACCACCCTCAGTATAAGGCTTGGATACTGGTGAGTGAAGTTGGATAAAATCAAAAGTTTTCTGACTACATAATGGATGCCATTTGGGTGATACAGAAGACTGTGCATGCTGTTTGGCACTTCTAGGGATCTGGAGGAGTATCAATGCAGACAGCAAGATATAGTCAATACTCTTGCCAGAATATGGATGGTCTGCTAGTAAATGGACATGGTGATATGGTAGTAGAAGCTTCACAGACCATGATCAGAATCTATATGAACCTTATGCAAAAGATGCAATTAAATTTAATTATATCAGATATGTAGATCATGTACTGGCAGCCCAAGGATTTCAGCCTGATCCTGATAGGGTAAGAACCATAACAGAGATGTAGAAACAAAGAGATTTGAAAGAAGCAATGATTTGTTGAATTTGTAAACTGCCTTGAAACATCCTTGTCTAATTTGCCATCAGAGTGTCAACCTCTATGCAAGCTCACTGAGTGCAAATTATTATTGTGTTACTGGGGTCATTATGATTCTAGTTCAGACCAGTAAATTGATATCATGATCCAGTTGAGTGTGAATAAGGTTTGTTTAAAGTATCATAGAGCCCCTAAAGTGTGGAAGCAAGCCATTCAGCTCACCAAGTCCACACTGACCGTCCAAAGAGCATCCTACCCATACCCACTCTATTTCTGTTACCCTGCATTTTCAAGGTTAATTCACCTAGCCTGCACATCCTTGGACACTATGGGCAATTTACCATGGCCAATCCACCTAAACTGCACATCTTTGGACTGTGTGAGGAAACCAGACCTCCCAGAGAAAACCCACGCAGACACAGGGAGAATGTGCAAAATCTGCACAGACAGTCATCTGAGGGTGGAATTGAACACAGGTCCCTGGTGCTGTGAGGCAGCACTGATAACCATTGAGGGACTGTGCCACCTACAAGGAGGGGAAGTTGGAGACTTATTAAGTTACTTGTTACTTGTTACTTATTAAGAGAAGTAAGCTATGATATTCCATTGTTTCTAAGGAAACAAAATAACTGTATTTACAAGCTTAGAAAAATAAAGCCATCTATAAAAGATGTAAAAGCCTGTTTGATCACATCTTCACCAATATATCTGTGTGGATGCACCTATCCATGACATTGTCAGCAAGGTGACTACCACACAGTCCTTGCAAAGACTAAGTGCCATCTTCACATTCAAGATCCCCTCCATTATATTGTGTGACACCATCACCATGCTAAATGGGACAGGCTTTAAACAGATCTAGCAACTCAAAACTGGGCATCCATGAAGTGCTGTGGAACTCTAGCAGCAGCAGAATTGCATTCAACCACAATATGGAATGTTATGGCCCAACATATCTCAATTACTTTTACTGTAAAACTGGGGTACCAAGCCCTTTAGATATAATGCAGTGTCTAGAGCCTGTAAATGGGTGCCAAAGCTTCAGTCATAACTCATACATCCTGACCACAGGGTTGTGCATATGTTATTCGCTCACAGGGATTCTGTGCTGGTGCATTCAAAATTCAGAGTCACTTTAAAAGAGTTAGCTACTGTTCAAAGGTCCCTGCTGGTCCACTGTTTTACTACCCTTTCCTCCTTACCCTGACCTCATGTATATAAGGATTTACTGCCACTCTTTTAACCAACACCAACTATCTAAAGTGACATTTCAGAGATGAGTTGCAATGAAAACAAGGACACTGGTGGTGCTAGCTTACAACTTTCTAATGGGGACTGAAGGAACAAGGAATGCATCAATGAACAAGTATATTAACCTATTTTCATTTGCCTTTTGCTGACCTTTTAATGTGTTGGTAATTTAACGAAGGGCTAATCTCAGCGTCGTCTCAATTTTCATGGATAACAAAACAAGACATCAGGGATGTAATTACAGTATTACCATTCTAATTGAACCAGCCCCACCTGGTTAGAATAATCAGCTGTTTAATTCACACATCACACATTCAAATGTTCTTTACTTCACTGAATATTTTATTTCCACATTTAATTGCTAAGAGTTAAATTAATATTTATTCTGAAGGTTGTTCCAGGAGAAGAACAAAAAAGCAAACAGCAGCCAATATTTAAGGTGTTCTTACAATCTAGGTGAGTAGCTGACTGTAAACACACAGCTCTTCTTCTGTCAGTTATACTTGATTGTGCAAAACAAAATTGGCCTCTGTAATTATAACAGCAGTACAGAATACAGATGTTTTCTTCTGATATTGTGTGAAGACAAACTGATGTTAGGAAATATAAATATGGCCATCCAACCCTGTGCAATCTTCCAGGTAGACGCATCTTTAATCAGAGAAATGCAACTAAATGTTAGAGATCAGCCAATGTGTCCAAATACGAAATGGAATGATGCATGGACATTTCCAGTCTGAGACAGGCAATAATGATAAAAGCAATTTCAGGGAAGGTCAAGAGGGAGAATGAATAGTACCATTCAATTAAATGTGTGGGATAGATAGTACAGTGTCTTAGCAGCCAGTAGAACTTGCTCCACACGGTCATTTACAATCTAGATATCTGAGACCATTGCATTATTCCAGAAGCAGGATTATGCAGGATGACCATAATCCTGGTGAGAAAAACAAGGGAAAGCCCATAAACAGAATACACATGGCCAGAACAGGCTGGAGATCTATGAGTTTGTTTTCAGATGTCTCCTTTTATTCAAATTCTAATTTATGTAAGGGGATGGAGTGGTGACCTCCTTACAAGTTTGCATGATACCTTTATAATTGCAACAGAAGGTGGGTACAATTCTTTTATATCCCCCTTTGAAATATTTAACCTTCCACAAAAAAGAAATATCTGACATTGTGAATTAACCATGTGTGAATATAAATGGAAACACATGTCCTATACTACTCTTGCAGTGGATTAAAGCTCTGTTGTGCCACAAACTTGATTCTGCTGCGTGACATTTTACTTTGTCTAATTATATGTCTCAGAGCATGCATGTGCTTCTGAGGAAGTCTGCCAACAAAGTGCTGATGTCACTGTACTTTTGTATTAATATTCCTCTGGTTTTTGGAGTACATGAAACTCCAACACCTCATTGATTTGCCAGTTCTGATGTGTGAGCCAAAAGAGTGAAAGCTCATGGATTCTCATTCATGAAGAACATTACCACATGGCCTGAACCTTTCCTCACCAAACAGCATGGAGCAACAACCTTGGATAAGCAATGAAGCCAGTTATGGCACCATCAGCCATGATGAAATTCATTTGAGACATTTTGGTCTGTAGGACTTAATACTGCACTTACTCAATAAGTAAACAAATAACCTAACGAGTTTATTTGAAAGTACATGCTTTCGGAGCGCTGCTCCTTCGTCAGGGAACTAGTGGGGCAGGATCATAGGACACAGAATCTATCGTAAAAGATAAGTTTCATACAACTGGTGCAATGTATTGAACAAACCAAGATTGCTGTTGAGTCTTTAATCACTTACAATGAAGATGCAAGTTTCAATTGACTAATATGTAACTCCCAGAAGTCTTTCAAGTCACAGTTCTGAGATAAGGTTTTATTAAAAAAAGGTGACATCTCAGCTCAGACAATGCATTAAACGTGTGAGGTTAGAGTCTGTCTGTATCCCAACCTTGAGTCAGACGAGTTCTATTTCCAAAATAGGAATTTATAAATTGTTATGTGGATTGAGTGCCTACAGATTCTGTGCTTTTTGAACAAAATAGAATGTATCTGCAAATATAAATCTGCATATGCAAATTCACCCGATAGACCTATGTGTGTGTGTGCGCGTGTGTATGAGAGAGAGGTCTGTGTTTGTGTGTGGCGAGAGGGAAGATGACATATACACACACTCTCTCTCTCTCTCCCTCACATATACACATACACACACACACACATAGATTTATGTCATGATTCAAGCTTGCATTTACTTAAAGAGAGAGAAGAGTGGGCCTAAAAACGGGTCTTTTAAGTGCAAATAGAGGCATGATAAGGCCATGAGGACAGTTATGTTAAAGGTCAATGCAGTAGAGTGGCAGATATTAAAGGAGATGTTGCAAAATAATTAGATTACAGTAAGATAGAAAGATTCCAGGGGCTAAACTTTAAGTTTCTTTCAGCCAAGAGCAATTGGGTTTAGTTTTTTGGTGGAGATCCCTCACCCTATCTTAACAAGCACATTAATTACTTACCATGCCTCTATGGTATCTGTCATGGTCTATCCTACCACAAATTTTTCTAGGAACAAATTGCTACTCACTGGATATCCACTGAAACGCCAGCGTCTTTTGCGACCGCATAATCTTAAAATCCCATTGTGCGACTGGATTCAAAACTGCCCTATACATTTTCTGACATTTGTCTGGATGTGGCAGATGGGGAAGGCGGGGGAGGTGGGGGGGGGGTTGCTGGGGGAGTCGGAGCTCCACTTTGTTGACAGAATCCTGGAAGTTCTGCTGGTTGGGGTGGTACTGATATGGGATTTCATCTTCCCCAAGAAAAGCAGCAGTGGAAGTCATGACATTGAAATATACCAGTCTGGCCTGAGGTTGCCACCAAGGTTAAAGCTATTTCAGCCATTTGGAGGAAAGTCCGGCAATGCATGAAGAAGGCCAGTGTTCTTCTCTCTGCCAGGGTAAGTGCCACCATCTTCTCTCCAATTCCTTCCACTCGCTCTATCATTGCTCCTGCACTAGCTCTCATTAAGGCTCAAGATGGTCATGATTGCCCACAACATCTTTCCCACTCACTGTCACTCAGCTGACACCATTAATCCTGTACGCCCTCTGTGCTACCTACTCATTCATTTGGGGCACCTCACCACCAAACAGTAACAAATCTACCACCCACTTTCATCTCCTGTAATATATGCTTCTGTCTCATACCAGGTGGAAATCAGCCCACAATAGGGTAGAAAGTGTCATGGCTGTGCTGTCTGTCATTTGACTCCTCCTTGAGTTGGTTGAGGCCTGCTGACAGCAGTTACAAGCTTCTTGACTTTGCCGCTGCACTAAAGGTAGCAGAAATATAAGTCTAGAATCTGTGGCTGAGGGAGTAAAGTGCTAAATGCAAGGCAGGGATGCTGTGAGCCTCCAGGGAAGTTCAGAGTGAGTGAGCTCTATGGCAACAAGCAAAGAACCAGGAGATATTGCCTGGTCCAGTCAATGAGCTGGATACATGTCCCTAAATGTAAACTATTCTTGCTACAGCATTACAATGATAGCTAATGGTGCAGTCCCTAATGCAACATTGAAGTGCAGAGATAAGTGCTTCGGAGATATGCCATGAAGGTTTTTAGAGGCTGGCACATGGCCATGCCAATGTTCGAGGATGTGGTAAGCTTTGGCTGGTGCCCATGGAGCATGCCCTGAGATGTTGGTGCCTGATTCTCCAGTATGGAGGTTGTTCAGAGCAGGCGCTGAGCTGAATCTGTCAGGGAACCTCTCTGGTTTCCTTGTTGTGTTTTTCTGATATCTTGCTTGTTAAGTGAGTTCGGTAAAATGAGAGGTTGTGCCCTTAGTAATATGTTTGAACAAGTGTTAATCCTCTTCAGTTGGCACTTCGCCATTTGCTAGCAAGAACCTTACCACACTACTTGTGATGAGCACAAAAGATGGAGTGACATAATTTCGATATCAAGACAGGTCGCACTGCACTTGTCACCTGATTCTGCTCCATATCTTGCCATGGACCATGTCATTCAAGCCCCAATAAGATTCTGCCTTAGGGAATGAATGTACAATCTGTGGCTAACCGAGGAAGTTAAAAATAGTATCAAATTGAAAGAAAAAATGCACAACACTTCATAGAGAAGTGGGAAGACAGAGTATTGGGAACAGCCGAAAGACCAGTAAAGAATGATTAAAAAATGAGAGAATCATTAAAGTATAAGAAAAACCGAGATGGAAAATATAAGAACAGGCATTTAGGTTTTCTACAAATATTTAAAGGAAAAGAGTAACAAAAATGAACATGTATTCCTTTAGAGAATGAATCTGAAAAATTAAACACCAGAATTGATAAAAGCATTGAACAAATCATTTATATCTGTTTTCAGTAAAGAAGGCATAAAATATATCCCCAGAATGCTTGTAAATTATGAGGTGAAAAGGAAGGAGGAACATAAACAGCTTTAATTACCAGAAAAAGCATACTGAGAAAACCATTAGAACTAAAGACTGACAAGTTCCCAGGACTTAATGCACTTCATCATAATATTATGATGAGTTAGAAGGATTAAGGAGATAGCAGGATTATTTTATTTGAAGATCAATAAAAAGACAGATTGGAAATTATTTTTAATCAAGTATCTCCTGAAACCCCCGTGGTTTCAAATAATGGCTGTTCTTATTTGCTTCAACTCATTTCAGGGAAAACATATGACTATTTTATTGCGGATATTTACAGCTGTTCCGTTTTGTTTGATTATTTGCAGGCTTGATGATGGCCTTTCATTTCTGTACAACGTAGTTCTCCTATATCTGGAAAAGAACCTTTTGTGGTCCAGTGTGTTGCCTGGAATCCTGGTCTAGGTGCTTTTGCATGAGAAACCTCAGAAAGACTTTTGCATCTGCAAAAGTCCCCAGAGACAACTGCATGTTTTCAATGGTATCTGATCATTGAAAACACCATGTGTGCGTGTACATGCCTGTGTGTTGTTTGTTTTGGTTATACACTTTGTAGAATAAGTTTTCTTTAATAATAAATTCATAATTATGTGCTTTTTAAAGAAATCTGATTAATAGTTCTTTTACTGTAAGTTAGTAACAAAACTTCTGAGGAACCAGGTAAAGAATCAAACCCTTGGGACAGAACAGAAACAGCAGTCACTTCCCATCTTGGTTAATATTAGGTGCTTAAAAATAGTGGTTGTACTTTTCTACACACTCTGGAAAAGTTCCATCTGATTAGAAGATAGTGAATGTAACTCTTCTATTCAAGAAAGGAAGGAGACAGAAAGTAGCAAAATACTGATTAGCTTAAAATCTGACAGGGAAACAGTTGGAACTTTATTGCTGGAACAGCACAGCAGGTCAGGCAGCATCCAGGGAACAGGAGATTCGACGTTTCGGGCACAGGCCCTTCTTTCATTCCTGAAGAAGGGCCTGTGCCCGAAACGTCGAATCTCCTGTTCCCTGGATGCTGCCTGACCTGCTGTGCTGTTCCAGCAATAAAGTTTCAACTTTGATCTCCAGCATCTGCAGACCTCACTTTCTCCAGGGAAACAGTTGGACCTACTAATAGGAGACTAGAGCATGGCACTGAGCAAGTCTGAGTGCAACTGGGTAAGACCAAAATAACTTTCTGCAAAGGAGATCACATATGACTTTTTTTGCATTTTATTACCAATGCAGGAGATTGTGCCAAAAAGGACAGCCCTTAATTGAAATCAGAGTTGGGCAGATGTCAATAAAAGTACATAGGAGAAAGTGAGGACTGCAGATGCTGGCGATCAGTCAAAAAGTACAGCAGCTGAAAATGTGTTGCTGGAACAGCGCAGCAGGTCAGGCAGCATCCAGGGAACAGGATGCTGCCTGACCTGCTGTGCTGTTCCAGCAACTCATTTTCAGTTCTGATCTCCAGCATCTGCAGACCTCACTTTCTCCTCAAAAAGTACAGCAGGTCAGGCAGCATCCGAGGAGCAGGAGTTGGCATTACGGACATAAGCCCTTCATCAGTAAAGTGCCAGGAATTTCCAATAAAGTACACAGGGTCTGATAAAACACAGGGAAAAAGATCTGTATACAATTCCAAACACAGACTGAACTATGAAGGTTATTCTCATGGGCTCTTTCCCAATACACTTCAACTTCTTTTTTTTAATATTTATTTATAATACATGCACTTTGTTGCCAGCTGCAAGTTTAAAAGCCCTTTTCTAATGTTTCACATGTGAACAAGTACTCCACCATCAGTGATGTTGTCCACAAATGCAGCAGACTTTGAAGGGCTAGGAGGCAGTCACATGGGCCAGAATTAAACACATATTGGGAGTATACTACAAATCACTGTCAGGCGATTGCAGTGCAGCTCTGGACACCCCCAAGTAAGCATGCAGTTCCTGCAGGTTATCAGGGGAATCAGGAGCTGGGTAACAAAATTGGCAGCTTCAGAAGGACATCATTTGGAGGCCAGACATTCATCTCGAGTTGCAACTCTAAATCTTCTAGCTCCAGAATTCACCACCACAATTCTATATCACCTCCTGAGATGACCCATCACTACCCCTAATAATTTTCCCTAGTTGTTACTGACAGTCCAAGTCCACAGACAATCCTGCAATTTCACCCTTTCCTTCAAGTGTTCAATAAAGACAAGTGCCCACTTATGGTCCAAATCCACCTGGTACACCCCACCATCAATCAGTCAGAAATCAGGTGCCATAAGTTTCCTGTTCACCATTAACTCGATCTTGAAGTTTTGGCATAACTTAGAAAAGTTGTGATTTATTGGATATCCATAGCAAACAAATGTAGGGAAGCAAAGCACTGCTGAAACGCTGCCAAAGTAATCCTTTAAACGTAACCGGCCATCAGGAAACTGGGATTGCAAATCCTATCTGATTATATCACCCCACCTGCCATGATTCCCATTCCTGGTGATCCTATTAAATTCATGATGTACTTCATATCTGTCCAATTTTATTTTGATGTTGGCTCCTCTGCACCAGCCCTTTCACCAGTCGAGTTTCAGGCAGAGAATGGTTCCATAGGTGCTGTCTTTCAGTGTGCATTCAGCCAGCAGTGGTTATGAACAAATGATCTACCTGGCCAATCAAAATATCCATACCTCTTAATTTTACAGAAGGAATCAGAGGGCAATCATTTCTTCAAGTCCCCAGTCTAGTAGTATCTTATGTATCCTCAATGGATACATAAATCACCTATTTGAATATTATTTGTCATTACCTCATATGGTTATAAGCAAAAAGAAAAGATTTTCTTTCTGCTGAAGACTATAAATTCAGCAAAACTATTCCATCAAAGAGCAGGAAGGGAATTAGGATGAAGATCTACATGTTATGTTCCTTATTCTAGACTCATTCTATCTGGCTTACCAAAGAAAGATATGTTAACTGGTTAAGAAAAACTGGGATTTGATATTAGTAAATGATTCAAGATTTCTTGTCAGATAGAAAACAAGACCAGAGGAATTGATCAAGACCTCATTAAAGATCATTTAGCTTAGACAGGAAAGGTTTCCTCAGCTTAATGTGACAAAGGAAGTTTAGCTCTTTAATCATATTAATATTGTAATGTAAACACATATTTGCAGTCTGCATGAAAAGAGCAGAGGTTTGATAGAAGTGATTAGTTCTTTCAAAGAGCTGGCACAGTTATGATTGTCTAATTGACTGTCTCCTGTGCTGTAAGATTCAAGGATTTAAAGGTTCAAAGGTGGCAGGATCAGGATTTGAACTGCAGTCAACAATAAGCTTTGCTGCTGAATTCTATTGTTCTACGTATCTCTACTCTAAAAGGAATTATTACTTTTTAAAAGAATTGAATCAGCTACTTGCCAATTTTGTTTCCCATTAGTACTTCTTAGGATATTGTTACCCAAATAGACTGGATAATACATCACCCATGATGTGATTAAGTAAATTACAGTGCCTGTGTCAGTACACAGAATGTAATGTACTTATCTGATATCAGAATGCATAATATTTACTTAGTTTACTTACTGTCCTATAAATTGTAATTTTTGTTTTCAGTGATTCTATCTATTCTTTCTTTATGCTGCAAGAAAGATAAATGATATCCTGGTTGAAGACATTTGTCTCTGTCTATTGTGGTGAGCATGATGGCACAGATAATTATTCGACTGTCTGAGAATGCATTGTCTGGCTACCTATAAAAACAGGAAACGTGTGTCAAATCCACACTGTACCTGCAAAGGAAAAGGTGCTAACATCAAGCTACTATTGATAGAATATGATTTTAGTCGTGTTTGTGTTTGTATATCTATGTCAATGCAGACCTCTTTAAGGATCGTGGAAGACTACCTTTGATGTAATGTATTGGCCAATGGAATGTTTTGTATCTAACATATCGAGTATAATGGATGATCAAGGAGTTCAACAGATTATAAAAAGCAAGAAAGGGAGCATGAGGTTGGGATAGGGTGGTGGCCTGCATTATTAGAACAAAGCATGTGAGCGAACTCCAAGTGACAATGTTTTTCATTACATCATAAAACTTCCTTGTTTGTGCAAATATTTATTAAAATGCCTCCCAAAAGTTTTTTTCTCATTTCCTTAATATTGGGACAGATTCAATCTTAATTGACGCTTAGTGTATCTGCCAATTTTCTGGTTGCATTGGGTAAATTAGACAAGACTAGTAAAATGACTTTGGGTGGAATGTTCCACTCCTTGATGTGGCATAAGCAATGGAAAGAAAGGTGGGAAGGTATGGAGTGAATGAAAAATCAGAATTTTGATGCCAAGAAACGGGTTTGCAATTTTTCCAGCAAGCCTTAAATGGTGACTTCAGAATCATACCATTGAGCAGTGACTACCTTTTTTTCCATGCATTTGCAACTCATTAAAGCAAAAATACCCTTTAGTACACCACTTCCAATTCTCCATTCCTTCCCTGAGAAACTGGGATATAGTCCAACAGATTTATTTGGAAGTACAGGTTTTCAGAGTGCTGTTCCATTGTTAGGTAGCTGCCTGATGACGGAGCAGTGCTCTGAAAGCTTGTACTTCTAAACAAACCTGTTGGAGTATTTCCTGGTGTTGTGTTATTTTTAACTTTGTCCACCCCAGTCCAACACCGGCACCTCCACATCCTGAGGAACTAGACAGTACAAATTCCTGACTGTGAAGCAGAGTCAGTAAAACAGTTAACAGTGACTTGTTTGAAGTAAAAGGTAAAGTCACATAGTCGAACTGGACCACAGTTACTCTCCAATTAGCAAGAAGCGACTGGTCATGATTAACCTGAGGATCACCATGCTTCAGGAAGAGGAGAGAGGTTGAGAAGGAGAATCTTTCATGGTAGCCTCAGTCAGTGTGAGTTGCATAAGATCCTGAATGTTCTTGACAAGGTGGACACTGAAACACTGTCTCCTCTTACTGGTGAGTCTCGCATTGGACAGAGATGAAGAGAACTTTTTTCTCTCAGATGATTATGCAACTTTGGAACTCTCTGTCTCAGAGGACCCCTACAATATAAAATAAACTTCATTTAATACCTAGGAGGCTTGCAGTCACATGCTTGTTGACACACGAGTCATAGTTCTGGAAAGACTGACCTAGTTAACGTTAAGCCCCTTCACAAGAAATATAGAAACATCTTTATGCCTCTGGTTTAAAATCCAAACTATTAATTTATAAATCACATGCCTTTCATCACTACAGTGAGGATGTTTCAGATCTTCCAATGTAAACATTCAGGGTGAATGTTGTTTTAAATAAATTCACGATAGGTTGGGAGAGAAACATTAGCATGTATCAGCATAACTCAAATTTATTCACACAGAGGGACAAAAAGATGTATTTTTGAACAAGGAATCTGCAATAGATATAAAAACATGTCTTTCCAAACACAATAAAATTTCAGACTTGAGGACCACAGCTACTCTCCAATTAGGCCGGTGTTAGCTAACGTTTGGTCCTACTGCACCTAAATACTGGGCAGGATAAAGATATTTAGTGCAACACCGGCAGGGGGGTATAAAATGCAGAGACAAGGAGCTATGTAAATGAGCAACAAAGGATCTCAGTGGGTATAACCTGTACACAGTGCAAAGAATTAAGGAAGTTTGCATACAATGATGTTTTGGTTTAAATGTTGTGTGTTGATTAGTCTAGCCTTGCAGTAATTACTGAGATGATGATAAATTCAAAAATAACTGTATTCTTTATGGATCAAGGAGCTATGTACAAACTTATATAAATATCTCCTATTCTGCTGAAGTTATGGACAAACTCTCTTCAAATCACTCAGTTACATGTTCTCTTACATCATTATTATGGGAGATGTCATTCACACACAGTTCTAGGCATCAATCCTCTCAAATTAAAAAGAATCACTGTACATAACTCATTAGTTCTGTTTCTCTCTTTACAGATGCTGCCAGATCTGCTGAGCTTCTCTAGCACTTGCTGCTTTTATTTCAGGTCTCCAGCATCTTTGGTGTTTTGCTTTTAGTTGAGTGTTTAACTCACTTCTCTACCAGGTATGCCATTTTGAAAAAAAATCTGCTTTTCTCTCTGATGGGATTTCCATTTGAATCTTTCAGCATATTTGCCTTCACTGCTTTCAATTTCCCTCCTAGGGTTTGGTGAAGTGTTTGCCAAAGCTTATTTTCACAGCCACATTTCCTTTCTTATTGACTAAGTCAGAGTCCAACTTATCCCACATGGATTCCAACTGAAGTTCCATCCTTCATTCTTTGAATCCACCCAAGATTACAAGTAGCTCCTTGACATAAAATGCTACTTGGCAGCTGTTCTCGCCACATTCTGTGACCCATACTGATTGCCGAAAAGAAGAGCTGTTTTACTTGAAGCATTAACTCTGTTTCTGTCTCTACGAACGCTGTCAGACCTGCTATGTTTGTCAAGCATTTCTCTTTTTCTTAATGCTTACAGTCTTTATTCAAAAATAAACTGCAGTAATTTCTTCAAGAAAGAAATGACATAACTTCATTATAATGCAACAAACTTGTAGGTCCAAACTTTACATTTTTGAAGACAGTACATTCCATCAATTCATTCCAAAAGTATGACGGATTTGTCAGTTGTGCTGCACTTCATCACTTGAAGAAGTGACTCAAAAGTCTGAATTTTAAGCATTAAGCAAACATGAAACCACAACAGTTTTGCAAGTGTAAACATGCATTTGACAAGCACAAACATCACAATATCAAGGAAGAGAATAACAATGACAGTAACTGGAAATACATGCTGTGGATGTGGAGGGGATTACCTAGGCAAAGGAGAACACACAAAATATCTTTTCAAAAACGAGTCATGGCAAGCAAAGTCATTGTGTAAGCTACTTTTGCTGCAAGCCGTAGATTGGCATCAAAAAATAAACAATGGTGCATAGACTCAACATGAGTGAGTGAAGCTAAAGAGTGAAATTCTCTTCTATAAAAATCAGCAACAGAAATGTGGCCAAATACTCACAAATCCTACAAATTGGAAAATCTAAATCAGAGAATGTGTTGAACAGATGTGTACTCAAATTTCAAATCATGTTTTAGGGAAGCAAATATGCATCGGAGCATGAAAACATAAAATTGTTAGAAGAAAGCCTGCAGCAGGAATGGTTATAGATGTAGTTCATCATCCAGAATCTGTACTTTAGATGTTACAAACTACAAGGAAACTGAAAACCCAATTTTAACATGGAGTGTGATGTGGACAGGCATGGTGAGAATCTGCTCACCGTTCTAACCTGCGTAGAAGGAAGCCAGACAATGTTATATCCCTGGTCTCATCTCTATGCTACTGGTCAGCTGCCTATTCTGAAATGTTCATTTACTGCATGGGGTATTGGTGCCCCTGGCTAGACCAGATGGCATGCTGCTCCTTTATTGCTCCTGAAGTAGTGATCTTGACAAACTGTAATCTTGAACTACTGCAGCCCATGTTGTGGATGCACCCACAGTTGGGAAGGAAGTTCCAAGATTTTGATCTAGTGACTGTGAAAAGACCATGATAATGCTTTCAAGTCAGAATGATGTGTGGCTTAGAGAGAACTTGCAGATGATGGTTTTCCTACACATTTGCTGCCCTTGTCCTTCTAGGTGCTGGAGGTTGGGTTTTTAGAAGATGCTGCCAAAGGATACTTGTTGAGTTAATGCAGTACATCTTGGAAATGGTACATTCTGCTGCCACTATGCTTGTTTGCAGGAGCATTTGATGGGAGGGACTATTGGGAATGAAGACCAGTGAAGGCAAATCACAAATTTTCTAGTGCAGCATGGAGAAATATCAGTTCTATCACACTTCAAGGAAAGTAACAAGAAATTATATTAAATGTTTTCCCTTAGTCCTGGATTCCCTTCCTACTGCACAGAGCCCAGTTAAAATTGCAGTTATGACTCAATGATGTGACTCGGCTTGAGCCACACACTTAGAATAAAACCCCAAAAGATGGAGTTGGATGTCCTTGCCTATCTGATCAAAAAACTATATTAAAATTGAAAATGGTTTGAGTTAAGCAAGGCATCAGTGTCTAATCCAACTGAGCCATTTTACCTGCTGTGTGCTTTCTGCCAAGTAAGAAAAATAACTCCTTGATTTCGAGCACAAAGTCATAGTCATTGTCTGGGGAAAGGAAAAGTTTCTACCTTTGCAGAGAAACAGGACAACCAGATACATAAGCAATAAAGTAAAAGTCACCCTATTATGCAGTGCCTGATCTCAGTCCTCAGTACAAATGAATAGTTAAAACGTTTGATCATATGTTACAAACCATGATGTTCCAAATCATTTTTCAATTTCTGATTTTAATTCCTTCATCCTTGACTTCCATGCCTCCATGTCATAAACGCTGGAATTTCTTCCCTAAAATTTTCTGTCTCTGTATCAATTTTCCCTCTAAGCTTCTCCAAGGTACCAGGCACAGTGACTGGCAGCTGAACACCAATCACAGCATTGAATTCAGTTCGGAAGCTGCTACTGCAGACTGAACACAGAAGTCCACATACCTAGAAGTTAAGTGGGGGGGAGGGGGGTAATGCTGCTTCTTACCTCTCTTTCTTCCTTGCAAATTAAGCTTAACACCCGCCTCTTTGATCAAACCTGTGGTTATCTGTACTAATAT
Source organism: Chiloscyllium plagiosum (assembly GCF_037043375.1). NCBI lineage: Eukaryota > Metazoa > Chordata > Chondrichthyes > Orectolobiformes > Hemiscylliidae > Chiloscyllium > Chiloscyllium plagiosum. The sequence goes on from NW_028270154.1 coordinate 38,847,928, forward strand.
CCATGTGACTTAGTCAAAGTTTGATAGATAACACTCATGTGAAGCATCTTGGGATATTTATTACATCCAAGTTGTTATCCATGATAAACTGACTGCTATATTAGAACATCGTTATTTACTTCCACAATCCAAATTAGTGCAGATACTATTGATACTGAAGCCGACAGAAAATATTGTCACGATTTCAGTCAAATTAAAATGTATTGTTAGCAAGTAAGAAATGGTGAGGAAGAATTGATTGCAAGTATCAAATGAGAAAAAAAATATTTATTAGCCTAGCACCACCTCCAACAATGCTACATAGATATACTTCAATACTTCAGAGCAAGCAGCATTGCAGGCCACTAATATGGCCTGCACTGTATTCTTCAATTACATCAATGATGTGGAATAACTGGAAAAGGTACTACATTAATGAGTTTCTCCCTTTAATCTCTGCAGATGTCAGAATTACACAATGAAGCAACATTTGATTTGACTTCTGTGCTACCTTTCACCCTCAACATTCTCTGCCAATTCATAACAAATAATTACTTCAACTACCCAGTAGTAGACAGAATGAAATCTCTAACAGTGGAATTATTCAACTGATACACAATATGTGCTGAAAACAACTAAGTTGGGTCTTCTCCAGAAGAACATTTAACAGGATCTGATGTATGAACAAGTATATGTGCTCAGGCTGGACTCACTGTCTAATTATTTTTATTATAGTAGATTATTTTTGAGTCATAATTTAATTAAACCTTGACTACTATGATAAAATTATATTTTTCCTAATTTTTATAATTTACTTGTATGTAATTCTGTAACAAACAAGCAATGGCCTTAAAACGAATTTCTGTATGGAATTTTGCCTGGTCACAAAGTGAAAAAAGGTCAGCACACAGGTACAGCAAGTCAATAGGAGCACAAATAAAATTCTGATTTTAAAATGGATGGCGTATAAAATATAGAAGCCTCATTATAACTGTACTGGGCACTGATCATACCTAGAATGCGGAATACGATTTTGTTCACATTATTTAAGGGAAATATCATCCCAAACAACACTGCTCTTTGGCTGTTTCAATTATTTCTCTCCGTCCAGCAACTCTGTGGTCTCACACAAAATTGCATAGTAACATGCGTTAATGGGATTTCTTAAACTCGGCGGTATGATCCCAATTCAGGGCAATCTTGCGCCCTGCGACCCCACCCCACAGTTACCACAACATTTATATTTGCGTCACGATAATTTGACAGTAAATTAAAACACGTTTTAGCCTAAAAACAAAAACAGCTCAGGTATTGCGGATTGAGGACGTGAACTTCCTGTTAAAGTAAGTAGCCATCAGCCATTTGTGCTATTATCTTCAAAATTAACTTTTGACAAAGGTTTGACTGATAGCAGTTTGTGAGCTGCAGTCAGAATGAAACGCCATACTGATCAGTTTCTGTTTCAAATTAGATTTCAGCGGAATTGCTTCTATAAGTCATTGTTCACTTGCGCAGTAATTCGTCTCCACTAGTTACGAGGAAAGCTCGGAAGAACTTCCTGATTTTACAACAACTCAATTCTCATCTATTTATATTTACAAAATTAACAAAAAAATCATCTTGCTTTAATTTTTAGGTATCAATTTTAACTTAAATTTAGAAATGTTTATGTAAAACAATTATTGAAGTAAAAATAAGCTGAATAGAGTCCAAAACTACCATTTTTCATTAATTACACTTTACATTTTAACTACATTTTAACTTATTTTTCAAAAATAACAAACACATTTGGATTTGAATTGTCTTTATTTACTGAGGTTTGAACTGTACAATATTATTGCAGCTTTAATGTATAATACCTCTATGAATTTGAGTAAACAATATAATGATGCATCGATTGCTTTTGTGGTCTAGCCTTTTGCTATCAGTTATACACAGAAATTTGAAATACTTTACTATAATACATATCTATAATTTTATCAGAAATTACACTGGTGAAGTCTAACTTTGAAATGCTCAGCTAATCCCAAAGCTTTTTATCTGCAGGGTACAGTTAGTATGTTTGCAGATGACACCAAAATTGGAGGTGTCGTGGACAGTGAAGAGGGTTACCTCAGATTACAACAGGATCTGGACCAGATGGGCCAATGGGCTAAGAAGTGGCAGATGGAGTTTAATTCAGATAAATGCAAGGTGCTGCATTTTGGGAAAGCAAATCTTAGCAGGACTTATACACTTAATGGTAAGGTCCTAGGGAGTGTTGCTGAACAAAGAGACCTTGGAGTGCAGGTTTATTGCTCCTTTAAAATGGAGTCGCAGGTAGATAGGATAGTGAAGAAGGCATTTGGTATGCTTTCCTTTATTGGTCAGAGTATTGAGTGCAGGAGTTGGGAGGTCATGTTGTGGCTGTACAGGACATTGGTTAGGCCACTGTTGGAATATTGCATGCAATTCTGGTTTCCTTCCTATCGGAAAGATGTTGTGAAACTTGAAAGGGTTCAGAAAAGATTTACAAGGATGTTGCCAGGGTTGGAGGATTTGAGCTAGAGGGAGAGGCTGAATAGGCAGGGGTTGTTTTCCCTGGAGCGTCGGAGGCTGAGGGTGACCTTATAGAGGTTTACAAAATTATGAGGGGCATGGATAGGATAAATAGGCAAATTGGACAAGCATATGGACGTACATGGAATAGTGTGGGTTAGATGGGCTTCAGATTGGTATGACAGGTCGGCGCAACGTCGAGGGCCGAAGCACCTGTACTGCGCTGTGATGTTCTATGTTCTTTTCCCTAGGGCCGGGGAGTCCAGAACTAGAGGGCATAGGTTTAGGGTGAGAGGCGAAAGATATAAAAGAGACCCAAGGGACAACTTTTTCACGCAGAGGATGGTGCGTGTATGGAATGAGCTGCCAGAGGATGTGGTGGAGGCTGGTACAATTGCAATATTTAAGAGGCATTTGGATGGGTATATGAATAGGAAGGGTTTGGAGGGAAATGGGCCGGGTGCTGGCAGGTGGGACTAGATTGGATTGGGATATCTAGTCAGCATGGATGGGTTGGACCGAAGGGCCTGTTTCCATACTGTACATCTCTATGTCTCTATGACAGAACAGGTGTTGTCATACAATATATTTTTTTCTGAGAGAATTACTCATTGCACTTTAATTTTTAATTGAAGGCTTCTGTGCAGAATAAGTAATATCTGAAACAGAAGAATTGACTTTAAATTTACTTTGTGGGCTTGTCTAGTGCTATGCATATGGCAATGTTAGAATTTGTTCTTTAACATTCTGTGAAGGTCAAATAATTGAACAAGCTGAAAATTGCTAATATGATTATTAGGTGTAAATGGATATTCCTAACTGCTTCAGAATACTACTTTATAATCTTCAAGAGAGGAAGCAAAAGATATGTGGGTTACAATGCAGTCATTAAGTAGATGGAGAGGCTTGCTATTTGGTTAATCAGAAACTGATGTACAGTATACACACTGTGGGTTTATCTCTCTTTCATTTCATGGTAACTCTACAGCACGGAAACAGTCCATTCAGCCCATCAAGTCCACACTAATCCACTGAAGAGCATCCTACCAAGACCCCCTCCCCTACCTGCAACCCTGCAATTCCCATGGTCAATCCACCTAGCCTAATATCCCTGGACATTTGTAGGTAATTTAGAAGGCCAATCTATCTAACCTGCACACCTTTGGATTGTGGGAGAAAGCCGGAGCACCCAGAGGAAACCCATGCAGACTGGAGGAGAATGGGCAAACTGTATAAGACTATTACTCAAGGGTGGAATAAAACCAGGGTCCCTGGCATTGTGAGGCAGCAGTGCTAACCACTGAGCCACCCCATGTTTTAGGTATTAATTTTGAAAGAGAAGAAGACTTTGTCATTCCAGATGGTAGAAGTTGCAATTTTGTGAAATGTTATTGTATATTAGGTATAAACAATAGGGATTAAATGTATCTCTTGAAGAGTATAAAGAGAATAGAGACATTCTTAAGAGGGAAATCAGGAGGGCAAAGAGGGGATAAGAGATAGTTTTGGCAGATCCAGTTAAGGATAATCCAAAGAGATTCAACAAGTACATTTTGAAAACAGTTCAAATTACAGAAGAGGAAGTTCTGGAGGTCTTAGAAAACATAAAAGTGGATAAAACTCCAGGGCCTGATCAAGGATGCTATGGGAAGTTAGGAAAGAAAATGTGGAGCCCCTAGCAGAAATATTTGTATTATCTATGACCACAGGTGAGGTGTCAGAGGACTGGAGGGTGGTTAATGTCGTGCTTTTATTTAAGAAAGGCTGCAAGGAGAAGCCTGGGAACGATAGAACTGTGAACCTGACTTCGGTCATGGGTAAGTTGTTGGAGGTGATACTAAAAGATAGGATTTACATTCATTTGGAAAAGCAAGGACTGATTAGGGACAGTCAGCATGGTTTTGTGCAAGGGAAATTGTGTCTCATAAACTTGATTGGGTTTTTTTGAGGAAATAAACAAAAGGATTGATGAGGGCACTGCGGTAGACATTGTTCACATATCCTTTAGTAAAGCCATTGACAAGGCTCTCCATAGTAGACTCAGTACAGTTGTAATGTTATCCCTTATCAGAAATGCCACTCCCCCCACCTCACTAACTTCCCTTTCTGTCCTTCATGTAGCATTTGTATCCTGGAACATTTAGCTGCCAGTCCTGTCCATCCCTGAGCCATATTTCTGTTATTGCTATGAAAACCCAGACCCATGTTCCTAAACATGCCCTGAGTTCATCTGCCTTCCCTGTTAGGCCTCTTGCATTGAAATAAATGCAGTTTAATGTATCAGTCCTACCTTGTCCTTTGCTTTGTCCATGCCTTCCCTGACTGTTTGACTTGCTTCTATTCTCAATTGTACCAGTCTCAGATTGATCTCTTTCCTCACTATCTCCCTGGGTCCCACCCCTACACCTTACAGGTTTACATTCTCCTGAGCAGCTCTAGCAAATCTCCCTGCCAGTATATTAGTTCCCTTCCAATTCAGGTGCAATCCGTCCTTCTTGTACAGGTCATTTTTAGCCCAGAAGAGATTCCAATGATCCAAAAATGTGAATGCTTCTTCCATACACTAGCTCCTCAGCCATGCATTCATTTGTTCTATCCTTCTGTTCCTACCCTTACTAGCTCATAATACTAGGAGTGATCCTGATTTTACTACTCTTGAGGACCTTCTTTTTAAATTCCTGTCCAACTGTCTATATTCTCCCTTAAGAATCTCATCCTTTACTCTTCCTATATCTGCCACCTGAGAGCATGCTGCACTCTCTCTGAGTCATCCTTGATCCTAGCACCAGGGAAGCAACACACCATTCTGATTTTTTGCTGCTAGCCACAGAAATGTCAGTCTGTGCCTCGGGCCAGAGAGAACCCAAACACAATCAATCTCTTGGAACCGGACATACTTCTCATTGCCTTAGAGCCAGTCTCAATACCAGAAATTTGGCTGTTCGTGCTGCATTCACCTTAGAATCCATCACCCCCTACATTTTCCAAAACAGCATACTTGTTAGAAAGGGGGAGAGCCACAGAAGACTCCTGCATACCTGCCTACCTCTCTTACCTTTTCAGGAGTTAACCCATCTATGATACTGTATCTGCGACTTTTCTCCCTTCCTATAACTGCCATCCATCACATCCTCTTGCTCTTGTAAATTCTTCATTGCCTCTAACCATCACTCCAGCCAATCCATTCGATCTGACAGGATTCGCAACCGCTAGCATTTATTGCAGGTATAACCCTCAATAACATGTAAAGTCTCCCTAAACTCCCAAATCCAACAAGAAGAGCTCTACTAAGGGCCATTTTTGCTTCTTCCAATCTACAGTCCAGAAAATAGCACTGTCTTATTCCTCTACAAAACACTACTCCAGGCTAACTTAATGCTTATGGCTTATATTTCTAAGTTTAATTAAGAGACATATATCAATAAAACATATAATCAAGAAAAAACCCACTCTCCTCATTATTGAAGATTTACCGCAAGGCTATACTTAAACTATTAACTTATTTGTTTCTGTGCTGTGACCTCTCCCAAACAGGTTCCTCCAAGATCAGTTGTAAATTTCACTGTTTGTTAGTTTTCCTAGATGCACTCTGATGTGGGATTGTTGCAAAATTTAAGTATGTGTAATGAAACTCAGGAATAACTTTGTATTTATCACGGCTGTGAGTTTTACACCATGAGTGTCTTTAGGTACAGAAGCAGCAACTTACATGGAAAACTCCTAATAGGATTTATCTTCTATACACATCCAAACATACTCTTTCAAATGATCATGAGATTGCATACAGTTTGGAAGTTAAGAAAAGGGCATTTGTATATATTGCTTTAACTTGAACAGAACAGGATACGGATGGCTGCAAGTTACTAGTTGTGCAATAAGATGTTAAAAGAGTACTGGGCACATTGAGTTGGGAACCTCGGCCATTTTCTCCATCTAGGTGGGTTCAGGTCTAACTGTAGAGTTAAGAGCATAAGAGGAAGCTGTAGGTTCAATCACCTTTGTGACCATACATTCCTAAATGGTGGGCAGCATGGTGGCTCAGTGGTTAGCACTGCTGCCTCACAGCGCCAGGGAACCAGGTTCAATTCCTGCCTCGGGCAACTGTCTGTGTGGAGTTTGCACATTCTCCCCGTGTCTGTGTAGGTTTCCTCCCACAGTCCAAAGATGTGCAGGTTAGGTGAATTGGCCATGCTAAAATTGCCCATAGTGTTAGGTGGATTAGTCAGGGGTAAATATAGGGGGATGGGTTTCTCTTCGGAGGGTCGGTGTGGACTTGTTGGGCCAAAGGGCCTGTTTCCCCACTGTAGGTAATGTAATCTAATCTAAACCTTGCTGGATTCTTCTGCTTTTTCAGCCTCCAATACACCCTCCCCTGCTCCTTGTTAAATTTGGAGACAATGAATTTAGAATTGATCATGGCACTTTCTTGGGTTACATACTAACTTCAGTTGTGACATCAAAAGAGTATTCCTCAGTAGAAATGTTGTGCTTTGTGAAAACAAAACAAAAATAATTCCACTTCATCCATGAAAACAAAGCTTCAGAAACAGGAATTCCATAATTACAGAGGAACCTCATACAGAAAAACACATTTAAGTCAATTGCAGAACCATCAATTAGCAAGAACTCAAAATGAACCATTCATATTCCCTTTAACTAATTTCTGACAGTATTCACCAAACTGAAAATGAAAGCACACACTAACCAATAATTTCAAGCTGCATCCTCTTCAGATTCAAAATTCAAAACTCAATCCCTCCTACATTATTGGAACGACAGTTCTTAAGCTCTGATCCCAAGTGTGTCAAGTACATCGGGTCACTTTACTTTTGTGGACACTAACTAATGAGTACCTCATTAATTTAGACACACCGTATCCCTTGACCGTGGCACACAATATGTGCAATGGTTATTTCACAAGTCAAATTATTTCCAGTATCGTACCCTGTACGATAATTCGTGAATGATTGCCTTATTTCAATAAAAGGTAAGGTAAAGCTTCCACAGTCTTACCAGACCATAGGGATGTTCTCTCTTTAGAAAGAGACAACTGATGGTAGATTAACTGAGGGTCACCATAACTCAGACAAGGGGAGAGGTTAAAAGGAGAATCCTTCATAATAACCTTAGCCAGGGTAGGAATTGAACCCACACTATTGACATCACTATGCATTGCAAATTAGTTGCCCAAACATCTGAGCTAAACAACCCCCAAATGAGCTAGATAATTCAAAAACAATACATGACTGATAAGAAAGTATGGATTACCTTTCCAAATATGATAAGTGATATTAATATACAATGTCAATGCTCTCTGGCAATAATTAAACAATGACACATGCTGCTTGTGATATATATAAACAATTTAGATTTGAAAGTAGGAGGATTAATCAGTAAGTTCACAGATAATACAAAAATTAATGGGGTGGTAAGTAGTGAGATAGCCTTAGATCACAGGAGGGTATAAATAGACTAGTCAGATAGCCTCACCAGTAGCAAATAGATTTCAACTCAGCTTGGTATGCTTTCCTTTATTGGTCAGAGCATTGAGTATTGGAGTTGGAAGATCATGTTGAGGCTGTACAGGACGTGGGTTAGGCCACTGTTGGAATATTGTATGCAATTCTGGTCTCCTTCCTATCGGAAGGATGTTGTGAAATTTGAAAGGGTTCAGAAAAGATTTACAAGGATGTTGCCAACGTGGATGATTTGAGTTATAGGGAGAGGCTGAATAGGTTGAAGCTGTTTTCCTTGAAGCGTCGATGACTGAGGGGTAACCTCATAGAGGTTTATAAAATCATAAGGGGTATGGATAGGATAAATAGACAAAGTCCCCTGGAGTGGGGGAGTCCAGAACTAGAGGGCATAGGTTTAGGGTGAAAGGGGAAAGCTATATGGGTGGCACAGTGGCACAGTGGTTAGCACTGCTGCCTCACAGCGCCAGAGACCCGGGTTCAATTCCCACCTTGGGCAACTGTCCTGTGTGGAGTTTGCACATTCTCCCCGTGTCTGCATGGGTTTCCTCCCGGTGCTCCAGTTTCCTCCCACAGTCCAAAGATGTGCAGGTTAAGTGAATTTGCCATGCTAACTTGCCCGTAGTGTTAGGTGAAGAGGTAAATATAAGGGAATGAGTCTGGGTGTGTTGCTCTTCCAAGTGTCGGTGTGGACGTGTTAGGCCGAAAGGCCTGTTTCCACACTGTAATCTAATCTAAAAGGGACTTAAGGGGCAACTTTTTCACGCAGTGGGTGGTGTGTGTATGGATTGAGCTGCCCAAGGAAGTGGTGGAGTCTGGTACAGTTGCAACGTTTAAAAGCATCTGGATGGGTATATGAATAGAAAGGGTTTAGAGGGATATAGGCCAAATGCTGGCAAATGGGACCAAATTGAGTTCAGTTATCTGGTTGCATGGACGAGTTGGACCGAAGGATCTGTTTCCGTGCTGTACATCTCTATAACGCTATGACTCCATGTGTAAAGTGATGCAGGATGCACTTGATCAAGACAAATATGGTGAGGGAATACATAATGACTCTGGGGAGCACTGAGGATCAGAGACACCTTGGTGTGCATGTCCACCTGTTCCTCATGTAGCAGGACAGGTAAACAAAGTGGGTAAGAAGGTATATGCGTTACTCACATTTATTTGCCAAGGCATAGAATTTAAAGGCAAGGAGGTTCTGCTGGAACTGTATAAAATGTTGTTTAGGCCACATCTAGAATATTGTGTGCAGTTCTGGAGTCCACATTATAGGAGGGGTGTGAATGCACTGGCGAGAGTGCAGAGGAGATTTACCAGAATGCTGTCTGGGCTGGAGAGTTTCAGTTCTGAAAAGAGGTTGGATAGATGGATTTGTTTTCCTTAGAGCAGTGGACTGCTTGACTAAGACAAGGCATGATTATGAGTGACATAGATCTTTTCCCTTGGTGGAGAGATCAATGATCAGGGGTCATAGATTTGAAGTAAGGGGCAGGAGGTTTCGAAGGGACGTGAGGAAAATGTTTTCACCCAGAGAGTGGTATGAATCTGGAATTCACTACCTCTAAGCGTGGAAGAGGAAGAAACACAACATAACATTTAAGAAATTATTTAGATGTGCACTTGTGATGCCAAGACATAAACGGTCATGGACCAAGTGCTGAAGGAGGAGAGTGATTACAGAAACTTAGCAATTACTTGAGAGCATGTACAGAAAATAGTTCATACAAGTATGAATGAACAATTCTTTCTTTATCACCTTGAAAAAATGCCTAACTAAATATTTCATAATACCGTTTCAAGGACTATAATGTTAATATGATCCATTGTATTTTTACTTTAAACAATGTGGTTATAATTTTCTGAATTGCTGGTGAAACTCAACAGGTCTGGCAGCATGTGGGAAGAAAACAATGTTAATGTTTCAGTCCAGTTCTTTGTATCAGTAATTGGTTCTGTTTTTGTTTCAAATCTCCAGCATTCACAGTTTTTTTTGCTTTATTTTATGGTTATAATATTATTTTGTATATGTATTTATATTGAAAATGTTGTAATACTGTGCCAACCACTTGTGGCATTGAAATGAAGGTACAGTGGAATTTATGTGCAAGCTATTTATATTTATGTATTCATGTTCCCCAAGTGTTTTCCTGTGAACTTGTTTGCATCTGATTCAGCTGACCTCTTTTCTTAACAGAATTATATCAAAAATAGCCTATTCTGTTTTGTGTTGTTGCAGAAGCTTGTTTCCTATCTAGATCTCTAGCACTAATGTTCAGAGGATCCTATAGGTTACTCTGTATCCCGATGCCCCGAGATGCCAGTCTTGTCTCAGTGGATGCACTCTCGTCTCTGATATAGTAGATCATCAGTCCAACCCCAACCCACTGCAGATATGTGAGTATATAACAAGGGCTGGTATTTCAGCACAGTTCTGATGTAGTACTGCAATATGTGAGGTATTGTTTTCAGATGCAATATTAAACAAAGTTCGCATCTGCCTTCTCATGTGAACATAAATGATTCCATTCCATAATGTAAAGATGAGTGAGGGAGTTCTTCTCATAGTTCAGCCATTATTTATCCATTAACTAATGTAATTAAACAGGTAATCTGTTAATTTACCTCTGCTATTTGTGGGACTAAGCTGTGTACATATTGGCTGTCATACATCCTCACATTGCAATGGGAATTACATTTCAAAACATTTAATTATCTACGAAAAATTTTAGGATGTGCTGAGATCATGAAAAAAGATATATAACTTTGAGTGCTTTCTGCAGTTTGCTCTATTTAGGCAGAGTGTACTGCACTGCCACAAGTTTTTTGAATCCCTTTAATCTTTTGGAGCCCATTTCTAAGTGCACTCAAGGTGCCCCTATTCAATTGTACTAATGGTACACCTCTCCAATTAGTTCAACCACTCTGTTCTTTCCCTATTGCCTTGCATTTTTCATTTTCTTCAGATATTTTTCTAAATCTCTTTTGACTCTTATTGTTGAATCTGCTTCCAACACAATCTCAGGCATTACATTCTGGATCATGTTCACGTTATGAAAAAGAAATATTACATATGCTTGCTTGGTTCTTCTGCTAATTACCTTAAATATGTATCCTCTATTTACTGATGTGTATACTACTGGAAATAGTTTCTCCATATTTACTCTTCTAAATGCTTTATATTTACCAAACTTCCTCTTCAACTTCTCATTTTGAACTAGAGCAATTTAGTTCCTCTGTTTTCTTCATATCACTGAAAGTGTACAATTCCTGGTACCATTCTCGTAATTTTTTCTGCACCCTCTCAAGACTGCACCCTTCTGAGACCTTGTCATTCTCATTGTATTCAACACATACAATGAATGTGTTGAATGTGGTACGATTGAGCACATTGATTCCCAAAAGATTCTGGTATAGCCCATGGCTTCTTGGTAAATGACGACCACACATAATAATTTTCAAAACTCCCTGGACCTACAGGGTAATAAGATACTGAAATGTATGGTCTGGGCATTTTTAATCTTCTGTATGGCTTGCAGCTATTCCAATAGGTTTTCATGCTCAGAAACCCCAAGTTTGAATTCACACAATTGGATGCACTGCATGAGCTGATGTGGCCTGATTTTCTCACATAGTACAGGAATTGTGGGCCACGGAGCTCAACTATCCATAACTTTTCTTCAACTTCTATCTACTTTTTAAAAATTGTATAATTTATATAGTTTAGTTCTTCCACATTCCAGTGGATTTCTTATTCATGTACAATGGGGTTTTATTCAATACCATTCACACTTCTTTAATGTTACCATCCTTTCAGTTATTTTAATTTTAGTCTTTTAAATCTAATTAATCACTTGAATGATTTTTATATTTACTGTTGTCCATTAGTTTAAACATTTCAACACCTCCTTCACCCACTGTGCCATTTTCCCATTGTCATCAAATTCCATTGCCTCACTGTTTAGTAAGATACTCCATTGGAAAGAACTTTTAACTCAGTGCCTACACAGCTCATATTCAAACAAAACAGCTTTTACACATAGACACTTAAGCAAATCTCTCAGTTCCACCTTTAATTCAGTTCACCTGCTGATGATATGCTTAATCCATGCTTTTGTTATCTCTAAACCTGACTCTTGTTCAGCCTGCCATGTTCTACGCTTTGTAAGCCTGAGGCCATTCAAATCCTACAGCCAATGTCCTTATTTATAACAAATCCCAGCCACCTATCACCTAGTCCTCACTGATCAACATCAGCTAATGGCAAGAGGAATATCTTCATTTTAAACTTCACATTCTTTCTTTCAAATCTCTTTATGATCTCTTCCCTTGTGATTTTGTAATATCCCCCAGCCCCACAGCTCTCCACAATATCCACTCCTCTCCAATTCTGACCACTTATGCATCTCCAATTTTAATAATTGTGGCAATGTCTTCAACTGCCAAGACCCGAACATCTGGGACACGTTCTCCAAACCTTTCAATTTCTCAATGTCTCTTTCTCCTTGAAATATGTTCCTTAAAACATGCCTCATTTACTGAAAGTTTGGTCATCTGTCCTATGATCACCATATGGCTCAGCATTAATTTATTTTTTGATAACACTTAGAGCCATAGAATCATAGAGATGTACAGCTCAGAAACAGACCCTTTGGTCCAACCTATCCATGCCAAATGGATATCCCAACCCAATCTAGTCCCACCTGCCAGCACCCAGCCCATATCCCTCCCAACCCTTCCTATTCATGTACACATCCAGATGCCTTTTAAATGTTGCAATTGTACCAGCCTCCACCACTTCCTCTAGCTGCTCATTCCGTACACACACCATCCTCTGCGTGAAAACGTTGCCCCTCAGGTTTCTTTTATATCTTTCCCCTTTTACCTTAAACCTATGCCCTCTAGTTCTGGACTCCCCCACCCCAGGGAAAAGACTTTGCCTATTTACCCTATCCATGCCCCTCATGATTTTATAAACCACTAATAGTGACCCCTCAGCCTCCGACGCTCCAGGGAAAACAGCAGCAGCCTGTTCAGCCTCTCCCTAGAGCTCAAATCCAACCCTGACAACATGCTTGTAAATCTTTTCTGAATCCTTTCAAGTTTCACAACATCTTTCCGATAGGAAGGAGACCAGAATTGCATGCAATATTCCAATAGCTGCAACATGATCTCCTAACTCCTGTACTCAATACTCTGATCAATAAAGGAAAGAATACCAAATGCCTTTTTCACTATCCTATCTACCTGCGACTCCACTTTCATGGAGCTATGAACCTGCACTCCAAGGTCTCTTTATTCAGCAACACTCCCTAGGACCTTACCATTAAGTGTATAAGTCCTGCTAAGATTTGCTTTCCCAAACTGCAGCACCTCACATTTATCTAAATTAAACTCAATCTATCATTTCGCAGCCCATTGGCCCATCTGGTCAAGATCCCATTGTAATCTGAGGTAACCTTCTTCACTGTCCACTACACCTCCAATTTTGGTGTCATCTGCAAACTTACTAACTATACCTCTTATGCTCACATTCAAATCATTTATATAAATGATGTAAAATAGTGGACCCAGCACCGATCCTTGTGGCACTACACTGGTCACAGACCTCCAGTCTGAAAAACAACCCTCCGACACCATCCTCTGCTTTCTACCTTTGAGCCAGTTCTGTATCCAAATGGCTAGTTCTCCCTGTATTCCATGAGATCTAACTTTGCTAACCAGTCACCCATGGGGAATCTTGTCGAATGCCTTACTGAAGTCCATGTAGATCAAATCTACTGCTCTGCCCTCATCAATCCTCTTTGTTACTTATTCAAAAACACTCAGTCAAGTTTGTGAGACATGATTTCCCAAGCATAAAACCATGTTGACTATCCTGAATCAGTCCTTGCCTTTCCAAATACATGTACATCTTATCCCTCAGGATTCCCTCCAACACCTTGCCCATCACCGACGTCAGGCTCACTGGTCTATCGTTCCCTGACTTGTACTAAATGTCTTGTGTTTCATCAAGTTAAATGTGCCATATCAGTACTATGGACTGTTGTGGCATTGAACATAAACAATGATACAGACTAATTGGATCCAAGTATTCTCATTCTGTGTTGAACATTCTATTTGAAGTGACGCGTTTATTGCACTGTAAACAAATGCATTTAGAGGAGAAGTAAAGGTCACATGATCATCACAAACAAGCCATTACACTTAACTGCAGCTGCATTTCTCCCACAATACCTCTTTACCTAAAACGAAAGTACTTTCATTTGCAGTTGCAAATTATGCAAGTTACTTAATATACATGGTCACAAAAAAGCTAGTCATTCATTAACAAAATAGAGTGCTAACTCTAGTTAGTTCCATCTTTGTCAGTCTCTATACATGCATTGCATCTTTAAAATGTTGGTCTCTTAATACTGTGTATGCATTTCTGTTGGTGGAGAACAGTGACTGTCGGGATTCATCGGCATTTTATAATTTTTGAATGAGATTGTTTCCTCCTGATCTGCAGCCTGCAATGAAGGAACAACTTCTCAATTGTGTGGATATGTATACAATTGTGGCAATATGTGTAGTTGTTCATATTCACAATGTACAATGTAGTTAATATCTGTTCTATGCATCTCTCAAGTTATTATTGAGAGTGTTGACCTTTTTCACTTTGATTGCTTGGCAATGCTGAAGTGTGACGCTGGAAAAAGCTCAGCAGGTCAAGCAGCATCCAAGGAGCAGGAGAGTCGACATATTAGGCAAGACCCTACATGAGGACTGGGCTCAGAGATCATGCTGGAAATCAGAGTTGAAAAGTGTGGTGCTGGAAAAACACAGCAGGTCAGGCAGTATCCAAGGAGCAGGAAGGGAATTTTTCAGGCATAAACCCTTCATTAGGAATGTTGGGGGGTCGGGGCAAGGGTTCTGAGAGATAAATGGGATAGGGGGTGAGGCTGGGGGGAAGGTAGCTTGGAAGGTGATAGGTAGATGCAGGTGGGGGATGATGGTGATCGATTGGAGTGGAGGGTGGAATGGATAGGTGGGAAGGAAGATGGAGAGGTAGGACAGTAGGACAGTGAGGGTGGTGCTGAATTGAAGGGTTGGATCAGGGATGAGTTGAGGGGAGGGAAGATGAGGAAACTGGTGAAATCATTGTTGTTGCTGTGTGGTTGAAGAGTCCCAAGGCAGAAGATGAGGCATTTTTCCTCCAGGTGTTGGGTGGCATGGATCTGGTGGTGAATGAGGTACAGTACTTGCATGTCCTTAGTAGAGTGGGAGGGGAAGTTGAAGTAGTAGGCCACAGGGCGGTGGGGTTGTTGGGTGCATGTGTCCCGAGCTGGTGTCCTGTCTTCCCCATGTAGAGGAGACAGTGTTGTGAGCAACGGACACAGTAGATGATATGTGTGGAGGTACAGGAAAGTCTCTGCTGGATGTGGAAGGATCCTTTGGGGCCTTGGATGGAGATGAGGGGGAAGGTGTAGGCAGAGGTTTTACAGCTCTTGCAGTGGCAAGGGAAGGTACCTGGATGTGAGGTTGGTGGGGGCGCGTAGACCTAACAAGGGAGTCATGGAGGAAATGGTCTCTGTGGAATGCTGATAGGGGGTGGGGAGGGAAATATATCCCTAGTGATGGGGTCTGACAGTTGGTGGCAGAAATGGTGGAGGATGATGCATTGTATTGGGAGATTAGTGGAGTGGAAGATGAGGACCAGGTGGGGTGGGGGGGCATGGGGGTTCTATCCTTGTTGTGGTTGGAGGGCTGGAGTTCAAGGGCGTAGATGTGGAAAGTGGAGGAGGAGATGTGCTGGAGGACATTCTTGAACCACGTGGGGGGGGAGATTGTGGTCCTTGAAGTAGGAGACCATCTGGGATGTTCTGGAGCGGAATTACTCCTCCTGGGAGCAGATGTGGTGGAGGTGGAGGAATTGGAAGTAAGGGATAGTGTTTTTAGAGAAGGGGAGCCTGGGAGAAAGTATAGTCCAGTAGCTGTGGGACTCGGGTTTGAAGTCGATGTCTGTGTTAAGTCAGTCACCAGAAATGGAGATGGAGAGTTCCAGGAAGGGGAAGGAAGTGCCTGAGATGGTCCAAGTGAACTTGAAGTCAGGGTGGAAGATGTTAGTGAAGTTGATGAACTTTTCAACCTCCTTGTGGGAGCACAAGATGGCGCTGATACAGTCAGTTATCTAGCGGAGCGGTGCTGTTGTAGCTGTGGAAGATGGACTGTTCCATGTATCCGATGAAAAGGCAGGCATAGTTGGGGCCCATGCAAGTGTCCATGACTACCCCTTTGGCCTTGAGGAAGTGGGAGGGTTCAAAGGAGAAATTGTTGAGGGTGAGGACCAGTTCAGGCTAATCGAATGAGTGTGTCAATGAAGAGGTACTGGTTGGTTCGGCAGGAGAGGAAGAAACAGAGGGCTCGGAGGTCTTCGTCATGGTGGATGGATGTGTACAGGGATTACATGTCCATAGTGAAGATGAGGCATTGGGGCCAGAGAAGTCATGAAGGAGCTGAAGAGTGTGGGTGGTGTCCCAAAAGCATGTGGGGAGTTCCTGGACCAAGAGGGACAGGACTTTATCAAGGTATAACAAGATAAGTTCGGTGGGGCATGAGCAGGCAGAGACAATAGGTTGACTGGGGCAGTCAGGTTTGTGAATTTTGGGTAGGAGATAGATCCGGGCAGTGCAGGGTTCTGGCACTATGAGGTTGGAGGCTGTGGGTGGGAAATCCCCTGAGGTGATGAGGTTATGGATGATCTGGGAGATGATAGTTTGGTGATGGGAGGTGAGGTCGTGGTTGATGGGGCAGTAGGAAGGGAGGTGTCTGTGAATTAGCACTTGGCTTCAGTGGTGTACAGGTCAGTGTGCCAAACTATCACTAACCACCCCCCCACACCCCCCACCATGTCGACTGGTTTGATGGTGAGGTTGGGATTGGAGTAGAGGGTGTGTGTTGTGAGGGTAAGAAGTTGGAATGGGTGAGAAGGGTGGTCAGGTTGAGGTGGTCAATGTCTCAACAGCAGTTAGAATTTAGATTAGATTAGATTAGATTAGATGAAGAGATCGAGGGCGGGTAATAGACCAGCATGGTGTGTCCAAGTGGATGGAGTATGTTGGAGGTGGGTAAAGGGGTCCTCAGAGGGTGAGTAGGAGTCCTGATGGAAAAAGTAACCATGGAGGTGCAGGCGGCAGAAGAAATATTCAATGTCACGACGCGTGTTGAATTTGTTGGACTGGGATGAAGGTGAGGAGAAAGTGAGGACTGCAGATGCTGGAGATCAGAGCTTAAAATGTGTTGCTGGAAAAGCGCAGCAGGTCAGGCAGCATCCAAGGAACAGGAGAATCGATGTTTCGGGCATAAGCCCTTCTTCAGGAATTGGGATGAAGGTGAGGCCTTTACTGAGGACTGATTGTGAGGTAGAAGAACAAATAGGTAAACAGATTATGGAAAGATGTAGAAGTAATAGGGTAGTGGTGATGGGAGATTTTAATTTTCCCAACATTGACTGGGATACACTTAGCGTCAGAGGTCTGGATGGGATAGAATTTGTAAGAAGGGTCCAGGAGAGTTTTCTAGAGCAGTATGTCAATAGTCCAATGAGAGAAGGGGCCATATTGGACCTGGTACTCGGGAACGAGCCAGGACAGGTGGTAGAAGTTGTGGTGGGGGAACAGTGACCACAATTCTGTAAGTTTTAGAATACTCATAGTTAAAGAAGAGAGTGGTCCTAAGGGAAGAGTAGTAAACTGGGCCAAGGCCAATTATATCAAAATTTGGCAGGAGCTCGGAAATGTGGTTTGACACAGCAATTTGAAGGGAAGTCCATATTTGAGATGTGGGAGGCTTTCAAAGATAGGTTAAAGATAGTGCAGGAGATAGGCATGTCCCGTTGAAGGCAAAGGAAAGGAAGGGCAAGATTCGTGAACTGTGGATGACAGGAGAAATAGTACAACTAGCCACGAGGAAAAGGGAAGCATACTTAAGATCTAGGCAGCTAAGAACAGAACAGGCTCTGGAGGAATATCGGAAGAGTAGGACAAGTCTTAAATGAGGAATCAAGCGGGCTAAAAGGGGTCATAAAATAGCTTTAGCGAGCAGAATTAAAGAGAATCCCAAAGCATTTTATTCTTATATAAGAAGCAAGCGGGAAACTAGAGAAAGAATTGGTCCACTAAAGGATAATGAAGGAAGGCTATGTGTCAAACCTGAGCGAATGGGTGAGATTCTAAATGATTACTTTGCATCAGTGTTCACTCAGGAGAGAAACATGATGAATGTTGAGATTAGAGATAGAAGTTTGATTAGTCTGGATCACATTGGCATAAGTAGGGAAGATGTGTTGGGTAGGCTAGAGGTTATTAAGGTGGACAAATCCCCAGGACCAGATGGGATCTATCCCAGGTTGCTGATGGAGGCGAGAGAGGAAATAGCTGAGGCCCTAACAGGTATCTTTGTATCATCCCTAAATACAGGTGAGGTGCCAGAGGACTGGAGGGTTGATCATGTTGTCCCCCTGTACAAGAAAGGAAGTAGGGATATTCCGGGTAACTACAGACCAGTGAACCTGACATCAGTGGTGGGAAAGTTGCTGGAGAAGATACTGATGGATAGGATCTATTTATATTTAGAAAAGAATGGGCTTATTAGTGATAGGTAACATGATTTTGTGCGAGGAAGTGACCACTATGATAGATGAAGGAAGGGCTGTTGATGTCGTATACATGGACTTTAGTAAGGCATTTGATAAGGTTCCCCATGGTAGAAAATGAAGTCACATGGTGTGCAGGGTGTTCTAGCTAGATGGATAAAGAACTGGTTGAGCAACAGGAGACAGAGAGTAGTAGTTGAAGGGAGTTTCTCGAAATACAGGAAGGTGACCAGTGGTGTTCCACTGGGGTCAGTGTTGGGCCCATTGTTGTTTGTAATATACATAAATGATCTGGAAGAGGGCACTGTTGGTATGATCAGCAAGTTTGCAGATGACAAGAAGATTGGTGGAGTTGTAGAAAGAATAAGGAACTATCAGAAAATACAGGAGGATATAAATAGACTGGAGAGTTGGGCAGAAAAGTGGCAGATGGATTTCAATCCAGACAAATGTGAGGTGATGCATTTAGGCAAGACTAATTCTAGACCGAATAATACAATGAATGGAAGAGCCATGGGAAAAGTTGATGGGCAGAGAGATCTGGGAGTGCAGGCCCATTGTACCCTGAAATTTGCTGCACGGGTGGATAGAGTGGTCAAGAAGGCATATAATATGCTTGCCTTCATTGGATGGGGTATTGAGTATAAGAGCTAACAAATCATGTTAAAATAGTACAAGACATTGGTTCGGCTGCATTTAGAATACTGTGTACAATTCTGGTTGCCACATTGCCAAAAGGATCTGTACGCTTTGGAGAGGGTGCAGAGGTTTACGAGAATGTTGCCTGGTATGGAAGGTGCTAGCTATGAAGAGAGATTCAGTAGGTTAGGTTTATTTTCATTAGAAAAAAGGAAATTGAGGGGGGACATGATTGAAGTTTACAAAATCATGAAAGGTATAGACAGGGTGGATAGAGACAAACTTTTTTCCACGGTGAAGGATTCAATAACGAGATGTCACGCTTTCAAGGTGAGAGGTGGAAAGTTTAAGGCGGATACATGTGGCAAGTACTTCACACAGAGGGTGGTGGGCATTTGGAATGCGTTGCCAGCAGAGGTGGTAGAGGCAGGCACGGTAGATTCATTTAAGATGCATCTGGACAGATGCATGAGTAGGTGGGGAGCAGAGGGTTACAGATGCTTAGGAATTGACTGACAGGTTTAGACAGTACATTTGGATCGGCTCAGGCTTGGAGGGTCGAAGGGCCTGTTCCTGGGCTGTAAATTTTCTTTTCTTTTTCTTTGTTCTTTATATAAATAGGCATGTCCTTGATGACTGTAGGCCATGTTTGCATTTTTAATCTCTGCAACATTTGGGGAGTTGCACTTTATTGTATAATTCGCATGATTTGAACATGACACTGGTCTTTCAGATTCAATTTCTCTGTTGAGTTGATGACTTCCAATGAGAAGCTGTTGTTTCTCATTGAATCTGAAAGATTTTACACTCTGTCTTAACTCAGTTATCTTCATAGGGAATGCTGCTCCATACAGCATGTTAGCAATGTTCATCTGTTTTCCTTGTTTTTATGTCATGTCCAGGTGAAATCTCCATAAAGAAGTACCATTTGTTATGAATGTAATTGTGTGGTGTTGCCTCTTTAAGAGACTGGGTTAGGTTACATCATGTGGGAGCTAGGGGAGGCAGTCTAGAACCTACAGGGGAGTTGAGAGGATGCACAAGATAATATTCTTTGATTACGTTTACCCTCTATTTATCTCATATTCTATTTCTGGTTCTAGTGAACTACAAACTCAACAACTGGTAATGAGGACGGAATCTGGCACACAAACTGTGTGTGAATGCCATTTTTGTTTGTCAGGAGGAAAGAGCATGGAATTGTGGATGTAATGTTGAGAGAAACAGTCATGAGGGACTTGGCTGGAGTCGATGCCAGACAAGAAGCGTGTAGTGTCACAACATTCTGGATGCAAATGCAACAGGTTGTGTTGTTCCAAGTTCTGTCTGGTTGGCATCACACTGCAAAGTGGCTTCTTCATTGACATCGTTGTACCTTAGCATGATGTTTTCATCACTAACTGGCTGGACCCCAATGCCACTGCATGTACTCAGCAGTGAGCTTATAAATAAATTTTCACTCTCATGACAAATTAGATTTTCAGCATTTTTCTAAATAGATCACAAATCCAACAAACCATTGCACAGCTTTCACATGTATTGGTTGCTCCACCTGTGCTACAACTCTCACCTTGACAGAATCCAATTGAAGTCTTTTCACTGTCGGTACATGACCTATGTACTTGATTTCAGGCACCTTCAAGAATATCTTTTTCATATTCAATTTCAGATTTGTCTGATGAGCTCTGTCTAGCAGTCATGCCACATTCTGATTGTGATCTGTGATGGCTTCTTCCACAGTCTTAGACTCTCCAATACAAATCATCCATAATATCTTCCACACTGGGAGATTCATTGACTATCTCATGCTGTCTGCATTAAAACTATAATGGAGCAGTGAAAATGCCAAATGGATGTACATCCATCTGTTTCTCTCCAAAGACATCCAGAACTTAGATAGAAAATTGCTGCTTTCATCCAGCTTCACTCACTGGTAACCATCTTTAGCATAGAGGGCAGTAAAGACCATTGACTTGGCCAAGTGTGGCAGAATTTCTTCAACAGTTGGAATGGGGCACTGAGAGCTCTTCAAGGCTTTAGCAAGACCTTTGGATCAATGCATGCTCTTCACATCCCACATGTTTTTCATAGACACTCATGTTGCCTATTCAGTCTGCAGGAGTTGTCACTTTCTTAATTACTCCCTTCTTTTCCTCTTGCCCTTCAGGCTGGACTTAGCAGCAGCTAGAACTCTCCTCAGCAGATGCTGCATTAATTTCACCACTGTGAGGTGATAGTCACTAAGGAGACCTTTATAACCTTTAAAAATATATTTGTAATCATCTAGGATCTGTTTGGCAGTGACTTAGTGACCTGCAAAACACTGTAAATCTCTTCTGGCACAATTTAGGGTGACCAGTCCAGGTTTTAGACTGGCTTCAGCTAAAATGGATGGAGTTTGCTTCATTTCTCAAATCTAGATCTCCAGATCTTCATTCTTCACAATGAATTGGGCTCTCAGCATCTTTTATCCTCTTGGAATGAGGATTGTCCCATCGTATGGTCTCAACTGTACATTTGAGGTTTTTGCTTTTTAGTCATAGTTTTGAGCCAGCCTTCACAGACTTGTATAGTTCATGGTGTTGAACAAAGCACTTGTGTCGATCTGATACTTCATACTCACTTGATGCTCGTTTCCTGCAATTACCATTTTAATAGTCTCAAACCATTTATCACTTTGAGACCTGACAACACTTCTAGACTGTAATGTAATTTGTCAGAATGATATTTCTCAACGGTCATCCAAATCAATTTGTTTTGCTTCTTTCTAGCTAAACATTTGTGTAAAAAATGAATCAGTTTCTCACAGCTTACTAATTTTTCCACAATGGGCAAGCTTCCTTTTCTTTTGCGTGATGTTTTCGGCAATATTTGCATCCCCTCCTCTGGCCTTTTTCTTTATGCTGGCCTTTCTATAAATTTGTATACCTTTTTACAAATCTGTTGTTCTTGTTTGGTATGCCATGTGTCTCAGTGTAATGCAGAACCTGGTCTCTTCTCCTATCAATACACTGTTGCTTGACGATGGATAGCCTCAGATACTGATAACTTTCTTTAGAGAAAATGTCTCCCTGTCTCAGCTGTAGGTGGCTCATTCGCAGCTCTGAAAATTCAAACATCTTCAGCTGCAGCATTCTGACACCAGGTTTCAAAATGATGCATGTTTAATAGCTTTCACAGACTTCGCACAACGGTATTTACAGTGGAGATAGAGGTCACATGAATCTAACAAGCCAGCCAGTGCCCCAAATTTCTTCTAGTACATTCAAAGTAAAACAGAGATGAAAGTTAGTAAAGAAACCAAGAAATTGCATTTGTATTGCACCTTTATGTGAGATCTGCTAAAACACTTCACATTTAATGAAGTACTTTGAAGTGTAGTTATATTGTTGTAGCATAAGGCAAAGTTTAGTGGCAGAATTCATAAGGTTAGAATTACAAAATGACTCAGCATGGCCTGTGGCACTGTTTTGTTTCCATCCAGTAAAAGCTTCAGGCATACTCTTGCTTTTTCCTGACCATTTGAGAAATGACTCATTCTCTGATGCTGGCTTTAAAATCTTCTACAATATGTGTGTTTGAACTGGATCGTTACAATATCAACAATTGTAATATTAGTTTCTTAAACACTCTAAAATGACTCAAGGCACTTAAATTGATGTTTAACACTGGGCATTCATAGCTAGAAGGGGGTGGTTTGTTGTTCCTATGATTACACTACATCTAAAACCACACAAGAAAAGGCACACAAATCAGTGCACAAATTAAATGTCTTGTGGCTGTACAAAATGTTCACTGTGCATTTCATGGCACAAAACAGTCACTGCCTGATACCTTCTAAGATGCATTTTAACCAGAGAGGATATGTAATTATAACTACATTAACCTGAATCATATTCCTCTCCTGCAGCTTGTAAAGTCATGAATGCTTTGGACCTGTTTCAACCTATTATCTGCTCTTTGAGAGTGCTGTTAAGTTTGACTTCCTGCACCTACCTACAAGATATGCCTTTCATTTAAATAACATTGTTTTCCATAGGCAAATAGCATGTTGAATAAATGCACATCTCTGCGGCATATGTTTCCAGCCTCAGGGTATAAACACATAAATAATAAATAAGTACACAACCTACTTATGTAATTTTGATAGGAAACCAGCAGAAACTACAAAAAAAACCCATCATACATGGTGAAGCAATAACAGCAGATAGGAAGAATTGCCACAGAAATACAGACACTCAGGTAAAAGGAAAAGGGGCTGAAATTCATCTTGGGTTGCAGGACAAGATAAGCACTAACAAATTGATGGGGCATTTAAAACTCCACCTCAAAGAAATTTGGTTGCCAATTTGATATCGCCTATTTTCTGCAATTACCCAAGATAGGTTTCCCCTTCAAAATGCTGTGCTTACTGAAAGTTTGAGGAAGTGTATAGAGAATGGAACAAATTCAATGTAACTGACCTTTTAGTTTTGTGTGTGATTAATTATGATCTGCCCTCAATCTTTCTTAGTGGCATCATAATTTCTGATCCAGCTTTGAAGCATGTTTCATACTTCTTGCAATCTCTACTTTCTCTCCACAGATGCTGCCAGACATGCTGAGTTTTTCCAGCAATTTCTGATTTTGTTTCTGATTTCCTTCATCCGCAGTTCTTTACTTTTTCGAAGCACGTTTATTATTTCTTTTTTGCAATTCTTTTACAATCAGTTTCTGGATCAATTTGGTTTCACTGTATGAAGATAATAAAACTATCCTGTTACTCATGAGACATGAGTTTAAATCTGCCAACTTTGTGGAAGAGGCAAATGGTTAATTTTAAACTGTAAGAGACTTACTGACCATAGCCCAACACACTTTTCCAAGATTCCATTATAAACTGCTCCTATGGGCAGTTGTGGATGACATTTGCTGTAATTCAAAAAGTCCCTTCTTTGAATATGGGGTTCAGGTTCCAATTCCCTTATAGCTTTTATTTTCACTCGAAGCCTGTGACGAAAAGCAATACTGTTTTGGACAGATTTCATGAAATGGTTGGAAAAGATCAAGTTGCTATATTTGCATTGACTTTCCTAGTGGTGACAGAAGGCGAAAGATGCCATGTCTGCACCATCCAAGGAAAATCATGACAAATTCTGAAGCTCAATGCAGTGACTTAGCTGAATCCCTTAGCTTGCTGACAACAGTGTCTCTTCTCTTAGCATTTCACAGCTGCCAGCCTTCTGTAACCTCCAACTGATGTTGGGTTGAAGACTTGAATCAAAATTTCATCAATGTCATGTTGCTTCCTGCCTCAATCCCCACCTGCAAGACATATGTCCCAAGCTAAAATTAGAGCTATGATTAAATCACCAATGCCTAATCATACATAGTATTTTAGAAATTAAGTATAATTAATCTTTTTGTGGAACAGACTATGTTTATTTGTAATCATTTCATATCTTATTTTGAAACATTTCTCCAAATCTAACACTTTACAGAAATTTACTACAGTGACTGTCAGTGTGGGATCTTTATTGGCACCCTTCTGTCCTACTTTGCCTAAACTCATTGGTTTTCACCATCTAATCCTAAGTAAGTGTTGTCATCTATGATCTGAACATTGTTATTGACAACTCTTGCTTAGGGAATTTGAAAGGTGGATTCAAGGCAGGGCGACCAGTGCTACAAAGTGTGGGGTCTATGGGGTTGAGAGCAGAGATATGGATTCTTCCTGCAGACAATGTTTCTCCTTGTCACCGCAGTGACCAGAATCTAACAAGATCCTCTTTCTTGTCTAGGTGACCATGGCAGCCATTCCCCCTGCTACACCTTGTCATGCCAGGTTTCATTTTCAAACCCTGGGTGTTCAATACGTAATCTCATTAGCACTTGTTCAGCGTCAAGGGCACTTTCCTTACCAAGTGCCAGCTCTGAATTGCCCCCAAGCCTGTTACGTTATCGAACAAATGTCTTGTGATGGTCATGACATTTTCTGTTCTCTCTCACCTTCCTTCAGCTGGTCCATTACTTAAGACAGTACAGCCTGTTCACCCCTTTAACAAACTCAATATCATCCCTTAACAAGCTCTTAATGAACTTTATGAACATGTTAATTCACTTCACTTGAAGGGAGTGCAGGATTCCAGTCCTGCACCAATCACCACCTGTAATAATTGCTGGTGGGAAAGTTCACAATTTTAGCAGGACCTGAAAATTCGGCTCAAGTTGCCAAATTGTGGTAATTTCAGATAGCCTGTGACTTAAATGAATACCTTCTGTTAGAGTAGATTCTGTTATAATCAAACCAGACTTCTTCACTACTGGAAGGTTTGTAACAATAACCTTGACATTTTTAAGTATTGTTATTTTATATAAGTGTAAAATTGCAGCAATTAATTTCTGAAAAGCCAAATTCACAGAAAGCGTTTCCAAGAGATTTCAATGCCAAATTCAAGTCCCCACCAATTCCCATTCCATGTAATTTCTGGAAAATACTTGACCTTTCATGTAATTTCATGTCAATTTACCAGTCAACAATTACCCAGATCATTCTAAACTTGCAGAAGTGGCATTTGGCGCATTCATAAAGGTTTTTGATCAGTAATTGCTGCAGCTGGAGATTCCTTTTTGAAGTGGTGCTTTGTCTCTTTAGCCTTGGACTTGCTTTTTACTGCTTAGTGGGTGCAGGAAACCACAGCCTTGATCCACCCACCTTTACTTCTGGTGAAGCAGGAGCAGATGAGACATTCCTTTTTATGCCATTATTCTTTTGCCAACTGGTTTAACATTGTGTCAAACCACCGCTACCCCTGTGACTGGGAATACTTTTATCACAAGCTGATCGTTAAGGAAGAGAAAATAGAGACAAGACAAACTGAAGCAGAGTATTGAGACACTTGCTAAAAGAAGTAGAGGGCAGATGCAAACACATATTTTAATACAGGGAGTTATTGATGTCGAATGCTCTGTCTGAATGTGCAGTGGAAGCAGATTCAACAATAACTCTAAAAGAGGAACTGATTAAAAATAAATGTCTTGGACCATAAGCCATAGGAGTAGAAGTAGGCCATTCAGTTCATTGTGTTTGCTCCACCATTCAATGAGATTATGACTGATCTAACCATTCTCAACTACCTTTCCTACCTTTTCTTCATAATCCTTGATTCCTTGACTGATTAAAAATCGGTCTATCTTAGTCTTGAAAAAGCTGATTGACGTGTTTCCACAGACTCACTAACCTCTGAGAGAAGAAATTGGTCCTCGGATCTGTACAAACTGGGTGACCCTTTACTCCGCAATGATTCCTTTGCATCCTAGACTACCCCAGAAAAACAAATAACCTCTCCACATCTGTTCTGGCAAGACCACTAAGAATTTTATGTTTCAATAAGGTCACCTCCTATTTCTCCAAACTTCAATGAGTATAGGTCAACCTAGCCAACCTATCCTCATAAGACAGTCCCTCCATACTTGGACCAACTAGTGAATCTCTCTGGATTACCTCCAAAGGCAATATGCCTTTCCTTAGTCAAGAGGAACATACTGTTCACAGGGTTCCAGTTGTGGTCTCACTAGTGCCTTGTCTAGTTCTCGCAAGATCACCTACTTTTAAACTCCATTTGCTTTGAAATAAAGGCTAGCATTCCATTTGCCTGCCTTATCACCTGCTGAACTTGAATGCTAGCTTTTTAGAATTTATGCCCATGAACTCTCAAAATCCCTCTGTTCTGCAGCTTCCTGCAGTCTTTCTCCATTTAAGTAACATTGAGCTCATCTACTCCTCCTGCCAAAGTACATAACCTCACTTTCTCCTAATTTTTTTCCATCTGCTGAGTTTTCACTGTTCACTTAAGCTGCCTGTATCCCTTTGTAGACTCCTTGAGTTATTTTTGCAGCTTGCCTTCCCATCTATTTTTGTGGCATTCACAAACATGGTTTTAGCATATTCAGTTTGCTCATCCAAGTCATTATAATATATACTAAATAATTGTGGCCCCAACACTGGTCCCTATGGAAATCCGCTAGTTATAGGTTGCCATCCTGAAAATACCTCCTTATCCCAACTTTCCATCTTCTATTCATTGGCCAATCCTCTAAACAATTTATTATACTATCCTTAATGCCATGGGCATTTATCCTATTAAGTAATCTAACATGCAATACTTTATCAAATACATTTTGGAAGTCCAAATATGTTCCATCTACCGGTTCCCATTTATCTAACCTGTCTGTTAACATCTCAAAGAATTCTAACAATGTTTTCAGACATAACTTCTTTGTGAAGAGATACTGACTCTGCTTGACTATATCATGTATTTCTTAATGAACTGAGATTGCATTCTTTAATATAAATTCTAACACTTTCCCAATCACAGAATAAGTACTTGAAGGGGGAGATTTGTAACATCATGGAGATATAAGTAGAGTGAGACTATTGGACGGCACGGTGGCACAGTGGTTAGCACTGCTGCCTCACAGCGCCAGAGACCGGGGTTCAATTCCCGCCTCAGGCGACTCTCTGTGTGGAGTTTGCACATTCTCCCCGTGTCTGTGTGGGTTTCCTCCGAGTGCTCCGGTTTCCTCCCACAATCCAAAAATGTGCAAGTTAGGTGAATTGGCCAGGCTAAATTGCCTGTAGTGTTAGGTGAAGGGGTAAATGTAGGGGAATGGGTCTGGGTGGGTTACGCTTCGGTGGGTCGGTGTGGACTTGTTGGGCCGAAGGGCCTGTTTCCACACTGTAAGTAATCTAAAAAAAAATACAATGTAGTAATCTAAAGCTGCTTCAAAGGGCCAGCACAAACACATGGGCCAATTGATCTTTTACTGTGCCATTTCATTCTATAATTCTATTTTAACATTTTTTTTGGAACTCCATACGATACTTTCATAGATTGGAATTCAGCTCTTCCTTACCTTACAGGGACGGAAAACATGTGGGCAGGACATGTTTGTGAGTGCAGCAGGCCAGGCAGCATCTGAGGAGCAAGAGAATCGGCGTTTCGGGCATAAGCCCTTCTTCAGGAATGAGGCTGGCGTACCAAGCGGGCTGAGATAAAAGGTGGGGGGGGGGGGGAATTTGTGGGAGGGGTGCTGGGAATATGATAGGTGGAAGGAGGTGAGGGTGAGGGTGATAGCCGGAGAGGGGGTGGGGTGGAGAGGTTGGGAAGAAGATTGGAGGTCAAGAGGGCGGTGCTGAATCCAGGGGTTGGGACTGAGATAAGGTGGGGGGAGGGGAAATGAGGAAGCTGGAGAAATCTACATTCATCTCGTGTGGTTGGAGGGTTCCTAGGTGGAAGATGAGGCGCTCTTCCTCCAGGCATCATGTGGCCAGGATCTGGCGGTGGATGAGGCCAAGGACCTGCATGTCCTTGGCGGAGTGGGAGGGGGAGTTAAAGTGTTCAGCCACGGGGCGGTTGGGTTGGTTGGTGTGGGTGTCCCAGAGTGTTCCCTGAAACATTCCGCAAGATGGCGGCCTGTCTCCCCAAAGTAGAGGAGACCAGATCGGGTGCAGCGGATACAGTAAATGATGTGTGTAGAGGTGGAGGTGAAATTGTGACGGATATGGAAGGATCCATTGGGGCCTTGGAGGAAGGTGAGGGGGGAGGTGTGGGCGCACGTTTTGCACTTCTTGCGGTTGCAGGGGAAGGTGCCGGGAGTGGAGGTTGGGTTGGTAGGGGGTGTGGACCTGACGAGGGAGTCGCGGAGGGAGTGGTCTCTCTGCAACGCTGATAGGGATGGGGAGGGAAATATATCCCTGGTGGTGGGGTCTGTTTGGAGGTGGCGGAAATGACGGAGGATGATACAATGTATCCGGAAGTTGGTGGGGTGGAAAGTGAGGACCAGTGGAATTCTGTCCTGGTGGCGATTGGAGGGGCGGGGTTCAAGGGTGGAGGTGCAGGAAGTGGAGGAGATGCAGTGGGAGCATCGTCGACCACGTTGGAGGGGAAATTGCGGTCTTTGAAGAAGGAGGCCATTTGGGTTGTTCGGTATTGGAATTGGTCCTCCTGGGAGCAGATACGGCGGAGGCAAAGGAATTGGGAATATGGGATGGCAATTTTACAGGGGCAGGGTGGGAAGAGGTGTAATCTAGGTAGCTGTGGGAGTCGGTCGGTTTGTAGTAAATGTCTGTGTTGAGTCGGTCGCCTGAGATAGTAATGGAGAGGTCTAGAAAGGGGAGGGAGGAGTCTGAGATGGTCCAGGTAAATTTGAGGCCGGGGTGGTAGGTGTTAGTAAAGTGGATGATTTGTTCAACCTCCTCATGGGAGCATGAGGTAGCGCCAATACACTCATCGATGTAGCGGAGGAAAAGGTGGGGGATAGTGCCAGTGTAGCTGTGGAAGATGGACTGTTCCACATATCCGACGAAGAGGCAGGCATAGCTGGGGCCCATGCGCCCCGACTGCCCCGGCGAACCCATTGTCTCAACTTGCTCCCGCCCCACCGAACTCACCTCTGCATACCTCGACACTGTCCTGTCCCCCTTAGTCCAAGAACACCCCACCTATGTTCGGGACACCACCATGCCCTCCATCTCCTCCATGATTTTCACTTTCCCGGCCCCAAACGCCTTATCTTCACAATGGATATCTAGTCCCTATAAACCTCTGTCCGCCATCACAAAGGCCTCCAAGCCCTCCGCTTCTTCCTCTCCCGCCGACCCAACCAGTACCCTTCCACTGACACCCTCCTTCGACTGACTGAACTGGTCCTCACTCTTAACAACTTCTCCTTCCAATCCTCCCACTTCCTCCAAACCAAAGGAGTAGCCTTGGGCACCCGCATGGGCCTCTTCGTCGGATATGTGGAACAGTCCATCTTCTGCAGCTACATTGGCACCATCCCCCACCTTTTCATCCGCTACATCGATGATTGTATTGGCGCTACCTCGTGCTCCCACGAGGAGGTTGAACAGTTCATCCACTTTACTAACACCTTCCACCCCGACCTCAAATTTATCTGGACTGTCTCAGACTCCTCCCTCCCCTTCCTAGACCTCTCCATTTCTTTCTCGGGCGACCGACTCAACACAGACATTTACTACAAACCGACTGACTCCCACAGCTACCTAGATTACATCTCCTCCCACCCTGCCCCCTATAAAAACACCATCCCATATTCCCAATTCCTTCGCCTCTGCCGCATCTGCTCCCAGGAGGACCAGTTCCACTACCGAAGAGCCCAAATGGCCTCCTTCTTCAAAGACCGCAATTTCCCCTCCACCGCATCTCCTCCACTTCCCGCACCTCTGCCCTTGAACCCCGCCCCTCCAATCGCTACAAGGACAGAATTCCACTGGTCCTCACCTTCCACCCCACCAACCTCCAGATACATTGTATCATCCTCCGTCATTTCTGCCACCTCCAAACAGACCCCACCACCAGGGATATATTTCCCTCCCCACCCCTATCAGCGTTGCAGAGAGACCACTTCCTCCGCAATTCCCTCGTCAGGTCCACACCCCCCCACCAACCCAACCTCCACTCCTGGCACCTTCCCCTGCAACCGCAAGTGCAAAGCCTGCGCCCACACCTCCCCCCTCACCTCCCTCCAAGGTCCGAATGGATCCTTCCATATCCGTTGCAAATTCACCTGCACCGCCACACACATCATTTACTGTATCCGCTGCACCTGATGTGGTCTCCTCTACATTAGGGAGACAGGCCGCCTACTTGCGGAATGTTTCAGGGAACATCACTGGGACACCTGCACCAACCAACCCAACCGTCCCGTGGCTGAACACTTTAACTCCCCCTCCCACTCCGCCAAGGACATGCAGGTCCTTGGCCTCCTCCATCGCCAGACCCTGGCCACATGATGCCTGGAGGAAGAGCGCCTCATCTTTCGCCTAGGAACCCTCCAACCACACGGGATGAATGTAGATTTCTCCAGCTCCCTCATTTCCCCTCCCCCCTCCTTATCTCAGTCCCAACCCCCCGGATTCAGCACCGCCCTCTTGACCTGCAATCTTCTTCCCGACCTCTCTGCCTCCACACCCCCTCCGGCCTATCACCCTCACCCTCACCTCCTTCCACCTATCGTATTCCCAGCACCCCTCCCCCAAATTCCCCTCCCCCCACCTTTTATCTCAGCCCGCTTGGCACGCCAGCCTCATTCTTGAAGAAGGGCTTATGCCCGAAACGTCGATTCTCCTGCTCCTCAGATGCTGCCTGGCCTGCTGCGCTTGTCCAGCACCACATTTTTCAACTCTGGTCTCCAGCATCTGCAGTCCTTACTTTCTCCATGTTTGTGACTGATAAGGTTTCATATCACCTCTGCTCATATGCAAAATAAGCTACACAAACAGCAGCAAAGTGACCTTACAATGAAGTCTATCCTATTCGAGTGGTCACCAAGTCAATTACCAGGATGTTAGGGATGCATTTATTGCCTGGGAATGATTCTACAACTCTAACTGTGCCATGATTTACCATCCAACAGTATCTCGTTGACATTCAGGGGAGGTGACCCTAGCCATGTTAGAGATAGAGCATCAGGCTGACCAGCACTCAAACAGCTTCTCAGTTTCTGCTGCAAACTGTATGCCTGATCACTACCTTCTTCTCCATTGATCATATTCTAACTTTGTTACTGTTACCTTATGTCTTTCGCCACATAATTAAATAAAGGAAAGACCCTAAAAAGCAATGCTCATCATAGAACATCGCAGCAGATCAAACCACTTGACTATTTCAGAGAATCTCAGTGCATCCTATAGCATCTGTAGAGAGAGAAACCAAGTTAACTTTTTAAATTCAGTTTTAACTCTTGTTTGGACATTTATTGTTGCAAATTTTCAAAATTGCAATATTGTGATTTTACTCTTTACTATTTTAATGGTAATTTAGAGTTAATTATCATATTGAATAAATCATACAATGTCTTTTCTGAGGTGGCTTTTGCCTCCATTAAAACTGGCTCACTAATGTCCTTCAGGGAAGCAAATCTGTCATCCTCACCTGGTCTGGCCTACATGTGACTCCAGAACCACAGCAATCTGGTTGACTCTTAACTACCTTCTGAAATGGCCTAGCAAGTCACTTGTATTAATCACTACACAGTCTCAGCAAAGAAATGAAACGTGATGGGCCACTTAGGTATTGACCTAGCCATCAGAAAAGACAATACAGAAACCTGTCAACCCTGCAAAGTCCTCCTTACCATCACCTGGGTGCTAGTGCCAAAATTGGGAGAGCTGTCTCACAGACAAGTCAATCAACAGCTTGACATAGCCATACTCATACAATCATACCAGTACAAAGGAATCAGACACCATCATCACAAGCCCTGTCGCACTAGCAAGACAAATCCAGCAAAGGTAGTGACACAATGGTATACAATCAGGTGAGACTTGCCCTGGGAGTCCTCAGTTTTGACTCTGGACCCCATAATATCTCACGGCTTCTGGTAAAACATGGGCTTGGAAACCTCCTGCTGATTACCACATTCCATTCTCCCTTGGCTGAGCAATCAGTAAACCACTATTTTGAACAACACTTAGAGGAAGCACTGAGGGTGACAAGGGTGTAAGCTGTACTCTGGGTGAGGGATTCCAATGTCTATCACCGAGAGTGGTTCAGGAGTTGCACTATTCTGATCAAGCTGTTTGGGTCCTAAATGATATATTTGTTCACCAGGGTCTGTGGCAGGTATGAGGGAACAAGACAAAAAACATACATGACCTCATCCTTCCCAAACTGTTGTCTGCAAGTATCGGTAAAAGTCACCATCGCAGGAGACCAGCCTTCACATAGAGACGTCATCGTGTTGTGTGGCACTATCACTGTGCCAGATAGGACAAACTTTGAACATAGAGTCATAGAGTCATACAGCATGGAAACAGAAACTTGTCCACGCCAGCCAGATATCCTAATCTTATCTTGTTCCATTTGCCAGCATTTGGCCCATATCCATCTAAACCCTTCCTATTCATTTACTTATCCAGATGCCTTTTAAATGTTGTAATTGTAACTCCCTCCATGAGTTCTTCTGCCAGCTCATTCCACTCATGCCACCACCATCTACATGGAAAAGTTGTCCCTCCAGTCCTTTTTAGATCTTTTCCCACTCACCTCAAACCTATGCCCTCTGGTTTTGGTCTCGCCCACCATAGAAAAAAAGACCTTGCCCTATCCATGCCCCACATGGTTTTATAAACCTCTATAACTTCACCCCTCAGCCTCTGATACTCCAGGGAAAAAGCCCCAGCCTGTTCAGCCTCTCCTTCAAACCGTCCAGTTCCGGAAAATTTCTTGTAAATCTTCTCTGCATCCTCTCAAGTTTAACAACGTATTCCCCATAACAGGGTGACCAGAATTGTATGCTATATTCTAGAATTGGCCTCACCGATGTCCTGTATAGCCGCAACATGACATCCCAACTCGGGAGCCCCTAGTTCCCTTTGTTTGGCAACACTCCTCAGGGCCCTACCATGAAGTGTGTAAGTCCTGCCCTGGTTTGCCTACCAAAATGCAACACCTCACATTTATCTAAACTAAACTCCATCTGTCACTTCTTGGCCCATTAGCTCATCAGATCAAGACCCCAGTGCACTCTGAGATAATTTTCTTTACTGTCCACAATACCTCTATCTCCTACCTCAAGAAAATTTTGTATCAATTTGGCTAGATCCCCCCCTCCGGATCCCATGTCATCTGATCTTTCTAACCAGTCTACCATGTGGAACTTTGTCCAACACATTGCTGAAGTCCATATCGACAACTTCTACCCCTCTGCCTTCATCAATCTTCTTTGTCACCTCTTCAAAAAACTCAATCAACAGTTCTAGCAAGTGTATATGGGCATGTACTATAGGCCATCATATACTCCAATAAAATCTGCTATCTCATTGCCCAGCATATCCCCACTCAACCATTACCATCAAGCCAGAGGATTAACCCTGGTTCAATGGATTGTGCAGGAGAGCATGCCAGGAGTAGCAGTAGGTGTTCCTAAAAAGGAGGCACCAACCTGGTGAAGCTGCCAAACAGGAATACTTGCATGCTCAACAGCATAAGTAGCAAGTAATAGACAGAGCCAAACAAACCCACGAAAACCAGATCAGATCAAAGCTCTGCAGTCCTGCCACATCCAGGCGTGAATGGTGGTGATCAATTAAACAATACACTAGAGGAGGAGGATTCGCAAAAATCCCCTCCTCAACACTTTAGCATAAAAGATAAGGATAAAGCATTTACAGCATAACTTCAGCCAGAAATGCCAAGTGGATGATCCATCTCAGCCTTCTCTAGTAGTCCCAAGCATCACAGATACCAGACTTAATTCACTCCACATGTTATTAAGAATTGGTTGGATGCACTAGATTCTGCAAAGTCTATAGGCCCTTACAACATTCCAACAATAGCACTGAAAATGTGTGCTCCAAAACAACACTCAAGAAGCTTGACGCCATCCAGAACAAAGCAGCCTGCTTGATTGGCACCACACCCACAAGGATCCAGTCCCATCACCATCATTGATGCTCATAGCAGCAGTTTAAAAGTTGCACTTTAGAAACTTAATAAAGATTTACCTTGTGAATGTGTGCCATGGATTGTGTAATTGGTACATGCTGCTGCTACTAAGCGTTTAGTGATTGAGGGGATGATTGTTTGTGGATGTGATGCCAATCAAGTGGGCTTTTTTTTTCTGGATGGCATCAAGCTCCTTGAATGTTGTTGGAGCTGTATTTACCCAGTCAAGTGGGGAATATTCCATCACCTTGCCAAGTGAGAATGTCAATGATGATTTGAACCACTTATAAAAAAGTACTGACTTGGAGCTGGTAAGAAATAAATCTCCTGTCTCCTGGTGTGCAGAGTTTCTATCCACTTCTTGATGCAGTGAGGGACAGCCAACTGAAAGGTATCATCTACTCCTGTTTTGAATGACAGGGGGTTAGATACAGAGTAAATGCTGAGGATGATGATAATCTTAATGGCCTCCTTTAAGGTGTGTCCTCACCTTGCTATATGCTGGTAGATCCTATAGCTATAGAACCTACTGAGGGAAGTGACACAGACAGTGAGTGTCTCCTTGTTGAATCATAGATGACACACACATTACCCCTGCATGAAGTCGGAGGTGTTTCTTGAAGCTCTTTGATGCATCGAGCATTCAATGCAGAGCCCTCCCGCTATGCACAGATTTCCATCTCTGTA
This sequence comes from Chiloscyllium plagiosum, assembly GCF_037043375.1. Classification (NCBI taxonomy): domain Eukaryota; kingdom Metazoa; phylum Chordata; class Chondrichthyes; order Orectolobiformes; family Hemiscylliidae; genus Chiloscyllium; species Chiloscyllium plagiosum. Next base: position 38,883,336 of record NW_028270154.1, read on the forward strand.
ACCTGTTATGCTGGTGACCAATTTCCCATGGTGAGCCTTAAATTTAAATTTTTAAATGTTTTCTTACACTGCATTACTTTTAATAATGTGAAACACTCAAAATGTTAACTGAACATTCTAGAAGAAAAGGCTAATCATTCCAAGAGATGAACTTACTCCCGCCTCTCGCCTCAAATGTTTCCGTCATTACTCTTGATTGATACTTACACGTGTTATCTGTTCCTTAAGATCTTCTTTGCTTCCTCCTAACATTTAGATCTGTCATTTTCCTTCTTTACTTTCATAACTTCGAAAAGCATCTCATTACACAGTTTCCTGTTTTTATTTTGTTTTGACCTGAGACCTATGCAATTCCATATTTTTCTCACTATTTCTGAAAGTCAGTCATGGCACAGTTGGCTGCTTTCTTAGCTCTGTGTCATTACTTTCTGAGCTGGAGCAGAACTTCAAAACTGCAACACAAAAAGTCAAGGCTGACACTCCTGAGCAAAACTGAGGCAGTGCGATATTTTCAGAGGAGCAGTCACTCAGCTATGGTGGTAAATTGAGGTCTCTCTGCCTGTTAGGATTGATATTAAAATCTCATGGCACTATTTCAACAGAGAACAGCCTTGACATCTTATGCAATATTTATCTCCTTGAATTGACACTAAAAAATCAGACCCTTGGCCCCTATACATTGCTGTGTGTGGGAATTGCTATGCTTAAATCGGCTGCTGTGTTTGCAACAAAGATTACACCTCAAAAGTATTTTAATGGCTGCCTGAGTCCTCTGAGATGTCTGTTGGTCATGAAAAGGACGGTATCAATGCAAACATTTTCTTTTTGTTTCTTGAACACTTGCCAGGTTTTTAAGACCCAAACTACAGACCACCTAATCAGTTTTCACTTTACAGTCTCACTTCTTTGTTTCTATTTTTGTGGTAATCTGCACAAAGGGCTAAAATTAAAACAAAATCCTGCAGTAGTTAATTTCAGATTTCCAGTGTAGGTCATCATTAACATGTACAATTGTCATAGTTTCACGACAACATTTTGCTCCATTTCCAAAAGAAAAATGGTTATCTTCCCGCACTGTGTTTTATAGCATACTGTGTTCATATAAGTTCGAAACCAAATTATTTTGTGATGACAGCAAGTTAAGATGTTTATCAAACTCAAATGTTACTTCCTCACAGAATGTGAATGATAAGCAGTATGTTAGTTCATCTCAGTATTGAACGTGAAGGTCACACACATTCGTGTAGAGTCCCTAATCTTGGGAAAGGTCTCACCACCTTTTCTCTGTAAACAGGTAATAAAGCACATAGATCCAGACATGGGCTTAGGGTTGAGCCAATGCTGCAAAAAAAAAACAGTGAGAAGACTATCAATAGTCTATCAGCAAAGTTTGAGATTAGAAAACAGATTGCAGTTATGACACAACAAACCTTTATGTGGCACTCGCAGGAGTGTCAGCAAATAAACTTTGACAGCAAACCAATGGAGATGGCAATGAGTTTTAAGAAGCAAGTTAAAGGAGGAGATGGAGAAAGGCAGAGTGCCTTAGGGAGGAAATTGCAGAGCCTAGGGCTCAGGCAGCCAAAAAATTGTTGTATGCTTAAATTTGGGAAAGCAAATAGGACTGTGGCAGTGGAGTAGGTCATGACCATGTGTTGGGAAGACTTGAACGTTTGGGTAAGGATTCTAAATCCAAGATATTGCCACTTTGGGAATCAATGTAGGTCAGTGAGTTCAATTGTTTTTGAAAATGTGTCTTGGTGTGAGTTAGGACAAAGAGCAGCGGGGTTTTGAGTGGAAAGAGGGTAGAAAATAAAAAGCTGGTCAGTAGAGATTTAGAACATTTGAAGTGAAAAATTCATGAACAAGGGTTTCATCAGCAGATGGACTGAGACAGAGGCAGAGAGGAGTGATGTTGCAAAGATTTAAATAGCCAGGGCAGATATGTACCTGGAAGCATATTTCAGGATTAAATAAGGTTATAAACAATCTGGTTCAGCTTTGGATAGTAATCAGGGAGAATGATATTGCCAATACCTAAGAAAAAGAATGCAGGAGAAAAAAATAATGTCGCTGGAGTAACTTGTCTCACTCATGTAGAGATAGTGCTAGATTCTTTCTCGCTATCATTGTGTTAACATATGCCTATTGGTCTGTATGTTGCTCCAAAATGACTTATCAACATATCAATCCTCATCTTCCCAGGCATTTGCTTCATTTAGTAGCACACACTCTCTTTCTTGGGCTGCCAGCCTTCCTAAGGGTATGCAGCCTCAATAACTCGTCTGACAGCATTCACTGGGTCAAAAGCAGAAATTTCTGGAGAAACTCAACAGGTCTGGCAGCATCTCTGGTGAGAAAGCAGGGTTACGTTTACCCATAGAGTTACCCAAACCCACATCCTTGGCCCTGCCATGATATAAGCTGCTCTAAGCACAACCCATTTTCACCTACTTATAGTGTCTATTAATAACTTTTCTTTCTCCTTGGCATGTTATCATCCATCCCTTTGTCTACCTAACTGTCGTTATATCTCGCTTTGGCTCCATCTCTGCCTATCTGCTCACTCCTTTCTCTCCCAGATCTTGCTTCCAACATGTATGCCACCTTCTCTTTGCTGCAATAGTTTCTGAAGACGTGTCACTGCACCCAAAACATTAACTCAGCTTTCTCTCCACAGATGTTGCTAGTCCTACTGAGTTTCTCTATTTCTGTTTTTCTGAATTTCTGTTTTTGTTTCAGATTTCAAACATCCACAGTTCACGGTTTTCTTTTAACATTAAATGAATGGCAGAGAGGAAAACAGCCAATTAGGAAGTTGAATCATGCAAGAACGTACATTATAAGCCAATGTAGTTGCTGATGAAGGGCTTATGCCTGAAACATCGACTCTCCTGCTCCTCGGATGTTCCCTGTCCAGCTGTGCTTTTCTAGCACCACACTCTCAACACTGCTCTCCAACATCTGCAGTCCTCACTTGCTTATAATGTGATTGGAGCTCAAAAATTGACTTGCAAAGGAAGAGTAACTTTAAAATTCCTCCCTTTTCTTGTTTTTGATCATGATGGACCACTTGGTAATTTCAGAGGAACACAAAAAAATCTAAACGGGATAGCAGTAATGGTGAAATTAATCAATGATTTTATTATTATTTGATTAATGACAAGGGGAATATAGCATCTGTGCATTTAGGATGGGACCATTCTGGAGCCAGTGTTCTTCTGAGCTACATAAATAGGGAAAGCTAGAGGATTTAAAATAAATATTGGTAGAAGAAATCAACTTTGGGAATCTGCAATAAATAAAAGAATTGGGAGGAAGCAAAAGAGAATGTCATACATAGATGATGAGATGATGAGAGGAAGAGATAGAGAATACAAATCTAAGACTAAATTAGTGAGGGCTAATTTCTACAAAAAAGAATAAAAGCATTAAATGAAAGACTCTGAATGGAATTTTCGCAACCCTTAAGCAGTGCAGGCAAAAAATATGACAAGAGGGAAAAGATCAGACTCTTGATGTTGAGAAAAGAAGTTTTAATTTCCCTCCTCTCCTGAAAGTTTCAATAGTGAGTCCTGAATCTCATTAATAAGCAATGATACCTTATTTCCATGGTATTTGCATTTCATGATTAGTTGATCTCACCTTTTTTACATTCGGCTTATGATTCTGCAATCCACTGTTAAGAAACTGGCATCAAGTCCCAATATGAAAGTCAAAGCTGCTACCTGATGAATGCAATTTGCACTTGCTTCTCTAGACTCTCATTTTAGAGTTCGTTCATTAATATCTCATCATATGCTCAATGGGCAGTGACTGCCTCATCCATGGAAGTTGGCGCCAGCAAAACACCAGCCTCACAGATCATCATAGACAGGCAGGAAGCTGGAAGAACACAGCAAGCCAGGCAGCATCAGGAGATGGAGAAGTCAATGTTTCGGGTGTAACCCTTCTTCAGGCTGATCTCAGACTAACTCACCCACCACTATATTTGGACCACATGGGTACCTGACATTTCCATGCTCTTGCCACAAAGGAACACACACCAACCTCATGTATCTGCACAGGATGCATTTTATGACTCATAGCTTGGTTTCTTCACGCTCACTCACTTTGCACCTACTTGGAGACTTATCACTTCTCTGACTAGCCTTGCCTTTAAGCACAGACAGAAGGGCTTTTGCAATTGTAACCAGTGCTGAGGCAAGGGAGTGGATATATTGTTATATGGCACGATGTGCAAAGACAATGTCAAACCTAAAGCATATAAAACCAGCTTAAATGGCAAACACATGCACTTCAACCAAAAGACTATGTCTGAAAGGCAAGGGGACCAGTCTTTAGTGGTGAAGGAGGATATAATCAGTTGGAGAGTGGCAGCACACCCAATCAAGAGTTCATTTGATCTCGGTCCGGGGGATTGGCCATAGTCCCTCAGGCGATTGATTTGGCCAGAGTCCATCAATCCTTGTCCTTGCATTCAAAGGAGTGGGCTACAGTCAGCCTCAAACATCAAGTCCAACCACTGCATAGATTACAGGTAATTTAGTGAGAGGACTGTGGGGACAGGGTCTGGAGACTTGAGTATGTTTATCTGGGGCTGTCTTCATACATCAGTCCAGAGTGGGAGAGAAGGGAAGGGTGTTTATCATGGTCAGTCCTGAAGATCTGGGTAATTAAAGTCAAGGAGGTTTATTAGGGGGTAGTCTGTGAGGTGTTGTTAAAAGTAGAAAGCTCAATGTTGTGGATAACTGCATTATGTTGTGATACTGAAAGGATATTAACTGTGAAGGGGGGCATTTCCAAATATAAGGATGGAATCTCGTACACAAGTGAGCGTATAGGTCATTGTGGGAGGTGGGATGTTTTCAAGTCACCATCACTTTTGCTTCAATAGGAGGACAGTGGATTACAATAGTTGGTATGACAATATGGCAAGCTATGGGCTGAGGAAGAAAGTTTGGTAAATTAACCATCTAATTATGGAGTTGGATGGCAATGTAAGGGCCTTAAAGCTGTTAGGGTTGCCTGCACAACATAGTGGGTGATGTAAGTTTTTTCTTCTCTGATGGGGCAGGGTGATGGGACACCCCGATAGGAACACCCTGTAGGATCAATGCTACCCCACATCTACCATCAAACTACACTTCATGTGCCACTTTTTCATTGATCAACAGTGCACATTGCTTTCTTGGCCAAACATTTCATTGTTCATGTCAATGTGAAGCTGATGTGATCACAAGTGAACTAAACAGTGTTACTGTAATCATCAATTCAGAAACACATTTCATAGGCTTCATTGTCACATATGTCTTGGAGCTGCTATCCTCATGCACTGAACTGTAAACACTTAAGACAGTAATCAAATGTTACATTGATGGGCGTGTGGGTGATTGGCATGGGGATGGCAGGTGGGGGGAGTGGGAAGGTCAGCAATGAGGTCCAGTCCTTCAAGAATTGTGATTTCCCAACGTTGATTGGCAACATGGCTTGTGCTGTACATACTTAGATTAAGTGAAATAAGTCAGAGGACCATGCAGCGGCATTACCTTGCCATCCCTCAAGAATCCTTTGTGTCATAGTGTGGCCTGTTTCCACACTGTAAGGAATCTAATATCTAATATAGTGTAGAGTGCCATATTATAGTGATTTGTTTTAACAGGAAAGGGTTCCATTCAGTTAATGATTTGTGATCATCATTGCTACATCTTCAAGGTTAGCACCAGGCATCCAAAGAGCTGCTATTATGTTTATATTCTTAACACCTTAAAGTTCCTGTCTCACTCCAAAGGCTACATACCATGGATGGCTGCTGGGAGACAAGGGCTATCCTTTTGAGTTATGATTATTGACACCTTTATGGTACCTGCTGACTGATGCAGAACCATGAGAGAGATCTTCCATTGAGCGCAAGAAGTCAAACAATAACTGATTGATACCCAATTACTGATTTCATAGAAAAGATAAATAAATGCCAAACAAAAAAGCTACACTTGTTTTTGGAAGTAACAACAACACAAATTAATAAAACTGAATGATGTCTCCACCCAGTTCATACATTGTGGAAGCAGGTATTATGTGACATATCTATCTAGAGTGTACAGTAAGACCCTGCCAAAGTGATCCAAACATCTGACCTCATCTTGAGGAGAACAATGGTCTGTAAACTCTGCTAGCCATAGTGGTATACTAGGCTGCATTGTATCTGTGTTCTGCATAAGTGAGTGGATTTTGTAAATGTGTCACCAACCATATTTGGATTAGATTGCTTGTTTCTGTCGCCAAATGCTTGAACACTTTATATTATCTGCTCTTCTCATATTCAAGAATTAAGATATTGTGTATTCTGATGAGCACGAGGGAAAAGATAGCAGTCATTCAGAGAAGATCATAACATCCAGTGGTGTTAACACCTGCTGCTATCTCAGATTGTTTGTCAGGAATTAGCAATACCTCACCAATACAACTTCCACTATCTTTGGGATTTACGAAGAGGATGTTTGACTCTGACACAGTAGCCAGTTAATCAGGTCCTACATTAAAATCATAATCGATCAGACATGTTGCAACTGTGAGTGGATATGAATTAATAGATGGAAAAGACTCTTTACGATGATGGGTCATCAGTACCACCTATGTGCTCTCAGAGTTTTTGCTTCCTTGTCCTCCTACCAAATCTAGGTGCAGTCCAGAGGGGCATTGAGAGAACCTACTCTGGAGTGGACCATATTGAACTGGAAGATATTTGTGGCTAGATTGTCCAGACATGCTGGGAGGGTCACACCTGGAGTGCTTGTGTGTGGTTTCCCCTACATATGGGAGTCTGCTAACCCCAAATTGTCTCACCTGAAGTGTAGTTGAGGTCCCTCTTATTCTGCTGTTGCTGAGTACTAATGACTAAAGCAATGGTTTATGTGTGTTTCCAGTAGCCACTGAGCTATCCCAGCACCGACCTGCCTATCTCATGGTGTTCAGCAGCTTGGGTATGGAGACAGCCACATGTATGCTGAAGCCAACATGTTACTGCACATGTCGATAGGTTCCTCCAACCTTCAAACTGGTTTACCCAAGATCTGTAACAAATCTGCCTGATGTTCCTATGCCTGTCTGTGCATGTAAACATTGGCCAATATAATGGGACCATCTTCTGGTTAGGGATGAGCAGGTGCCTGGTCTCCAGCAGTCCTCTGAGTGCCATGAACTTGAGGCATTTTTTCCTTGACCAGCGGTGGAGATGTGAAAACGTTGTGGTCACTAGACCATGCTTCTGAATCTAACCTAGAAGGAGAACTCACTTCGGTGAAAGTCTCTGACCTGTTGGATGGTACAGGGGAAAGACTTGCAGTTGCATCCTCTGTGAGAGCTGCTCCTTCCTCCTCAGACATGGAGGAGAAGCTGATGTCTGGAAGGACTGGTCTCTTCTGGGTGGAAGCTGTGTGTGCTATCTCTGGTACCTGCAGAAGAGGAGAGGTCATTCATTGTGCAACAGCATTCGAAGCTTGAGCATCTTAAGAATAACGTAACTCTGATGATAATGAGGGAACAGCTCAGCACACATCAACGAAGCTTACTATGTTGTCGCAACCAAGAAGTCTTGGAAACCCCACATGATCTGTCTCAATCCTTTCCAGCACTCTCAGGTATCTTCTCTCCACAAAGGGTGAGGAGTTGAATGTTTGCCAACCTACTGTGTATTTAGCCCTCCCTGTGTGGTTATGAACTATTTTCCCCTGCAATGAGTGGGAAGGGTGGATTGAGTGAGTTGAAAGTGAATGGAAGAGCTGTTATTGATTTGACAGGAACTGTTAACGTGGTATGGAGTCCCAAGTGAGAGAATAGGAAATGGAGAGGCCAGAGGTGTTGGGTGGGTGAGAGCTATTGAATGGAAATGATGCATGCAGCTGGGAGAATTCTTTTTGCTTTGTGGTGTTACTGTACATTGGCAGAGTTAGAGTGAATTGCGTAGCAGGAGGTTATCGACCATCTTCCTGCATTCTTGGTCATTTTGTTTGGTCGGATAAATGGTACTGAGCAGGACCACTCTCTGGGTCTGGTGACATGGTCTCCTTCGTCAGTCTGCAGGAAGGAGAATGCGCCTCCTTTCGACAACCTCATCCACCAGCACTTCTAAGTCCCTGTTGGTAAACTGGGGTAACATCTTCCCTTTCTGCAGTATGTCCTTTGTGATAATGGTGGAGCAATACAGAGTGGCAGTTCCTGGCATCCAGCATTTGAAGTGCTGCATAGCTGGGGTTTAAACATGGTGCCAGCAGTGAGAATGATGCAGAGTCTGGCAGAAGTGAGTTCCTTCATGTCTGTTGCCAAATGATTGCACGATATGGACACTGTAGATGCATAATTAGTGAGCCGAGCATTGGCAAACAACATGAGAAAGGTAGGTGTGAGCCATGCTGGAACACATACCATTAGACTTCTAGAAATTACACTTTGGCTAAAAATAGGAACATTCAGCCTTCTGTACCCGAAGAAGTAGAGAATATGAATCTAAGAGTCAACCAACAGGTTATACTAAAAGTTACAAATAACGTAAAACTATAAAACTAATGCTCTGTGGCTGAATGAATGTCACATTCTAAACAAAATAAGTTAATTAGGAGCACAAACAGAAATAAATATGAACTGGTTGCCATCACAAAGACATGGCTGCTGGTGACATGGATTGATGCCTGAACATTAATAGATACAGAATATTTAAGAAAGGCAGAAACTAGGAAAAGGTGGAGAGGTGACCCTGTTAGTTTAAGATGGTATGAGCAAGTAGAGAGGGATGACCTAAGATCAGGAAATAATGATGTTGCCCCCAGCAATAGCCACATGGTCTTGTGGAGCACAAACCAAGAAATAATGAGAGCTTGTCAGAAAGGCAGTGAAGTAATCCTGGACGATTTAAATCTACATATTGATTGGAAAAGTCAGAAAGGCCAGCCCAGCTCAGATAATGAGTTCATTGAATGTTTTTAAAATTTCTTTGAACAGAATGCACTGGGACTAACCAGAGAACAGGATGCACTAGATATGATATTATGCAACAAGATCAGATTAATTAATGATCTCGTAGTGAAGGCACCACAAGGCAGCAGTGACCATACTGTGATTAAATTTGACATTCAGTTTGAGAGGTAAAGGAATGGGTCCAAGACTGTGTTTTGTTTTAAATCTATGTAAGGGTAATTATGAGAGCATGAAGGCAGAACTGGTTAAACTGCTTTGCCAGACAAGGTTGAAGGATATGACAATTGTGATGCAATGGCAGTTATTTAAAGGGACATTTCAGAATATAAGGAAAGATATAAAAAAGTCAAGTGGAGGAAGTTAGTAATGAACAGGGATTGATTGGATCATTGTACATTCTAAGGACACAAAGATAAATCTTGTGGGAACAGAGGATTGCAGCCGCATTCACTGCATGTAACATTAAGCCTCACAAATGTATTTTTTTAGGGAATTTATCAATTCTTGTATGCTTTTAAAGCATTCATGGGATGCATGAGTGACTAGCAAGGCCAGTTTTCATTTCCCATCATGAATTGCCTTTGAGATGAGGGTGGTAAGCTGCCTTCTTGAATACAACTTGTGGCTTGTTAGGTTATTTCAGAGAACAGTTAAAAGTCACTCAAATTTCTGTGGGTCTGGAGTCAAAATTGATTGATTAATTGATTGATTGTCACATGTACTGAAGTACAGTGAAAAGCTTTTTATGAGCAGTACAGACATCACAGTAAGCAAGGATGTACAGATCAAAAAGACTTAACTCAGAATACACAGGTTACATTGCACAGGGCATGCACTCGACGACATCAACATTAGCAAGGTCAGCATTATTTGAGGCTAGAGAGTCCATTCGTCAGTGTAATAATGGCAGAGAAGAAGCTATTTCTGAACCACTGGTGTGTGTGTGTGTGGGTATGTGTTTGTGTGTGTTCAGGTTTTTGTATCTTGTGCCTGAAGGAAGAGGTTTTAGGGGATCACTATTGGGCTGCGAGGGGTCTTTGATGATGTTGGCTGCCTTTCCATGGCAGCCAGCCATGTAAATAACTCAAGACTAAGTAAGCACAACAGCTTTGCTTTCCTACTGGGTTAGAGACAAAACAAACTGCAGATGCTGGAATCCAAAATAGACATGCAGGAGGCTGGAAGAACACAGCAAGCCAGGCAGCATCAGGAGGTAGAGGAGAAGGGTTACACCTGGAATGTCAACTTCTCCACTTTGTTGTGGTTCTGTTCGCCGAGCTGGAAGTTTTTGTTGCAAACGTTTTGTCCCCTGGCTAGGCGACATCATCAGTGCTTGGGAGCCTCCTGCGAAGCGCTTCTTTGATGTTTCCTCCGGTGTTTATAGTGGTCTGTCCCTGCCGCTTCCGGTTGTCAGTTTCAGCTGTCCGCTGTAGTGGTTGGTATATTGGGTCCAGGTCGATGTGTTTGTTGATGGAGTTTGTGGATGAATGCCATGCCTCTAGGAATTCCCTGGCTGTTCTCTGTCTGGCTTGCCCTATGATAGTAGTGTTGTCCCAGTCGAATTCATGTTGCTTGTTGTCTGCGTGTGTGGCTACCAAGGATAGCTGGTCGTGTCGTTTCGTGGCTAGTTGAGCCATGAAACGACACGACCAGCTATCCTTGGTAGCCACACACGCAGACAACAAGCAACATGAATTCGACTGGGACAACACTACTATCATAGGGCAAGCCAGACAGAGAACAGCCAGGGAATTCCTAGAGGCATGGCATTCATCCACAAACTCCATCAACAAACACATCGACCTGGACCCAATATACCAACCACTACAGCGGACAGCTGAAACTGACAACCGGAAGCGGCAGGGACAGACCACTATAAACACCGGAGGAAACATCAAAGAAGCGCTTCGCAGGAGGCTCCCAAGCACTGATGATGTCGCCTAGCCAGGGGACAAAACGTTTGCAACAAACACTTCCAGCTCGGCGAACAGAACCACAACAACGAGCACCCAAGCTACAAATCTTCGCACAAACTTTGAACTTCTCCACCTCCTGATGCTGTCTGGCTTGCTGTGTTCTTCCAGCCTCCTGCTTGTCTATTTTGTTTTCCTTCTGGACATTAGAGAATCAAATGAATTTTTACAACAATCCATTCATTTCACAGTCATTATTACTAATATTAGCATTTTTATTCCAGATACATCAACAAATAGAATTGGAATTCTCAAGCTACTATGATAAGATTTTAACTCATATCTCTGAATTATTAGTCCCGATTTCTGGAATAGCAGTATAGTAACAAAACAACTACACAATCATATCCATAATTTGATTTCATTAACAATTTTTTTTTTAAAAATGGCAGTTTTGCTGAAGTGTCAACTGTTAAAGATGTGTGAGGCATAATCATTTCCTCTCAAAGCATTATTTAAATCTTATGATTACGGGTTAATGAAAACACCGTCCATCTGGCTGTACGCCCACAGTTTCACGATTTTAGAGCAGAATTAACTGAACCAAGTTGGCTTACAACAGTGAAGTGATTAATTTCCCGCTATTGAGATGTCAAAGTAGTACTGTATATTTCCAGATAATCTGCCTCTGAATGGTTGAAATTACTATTACTGGCAAATTATCTGACAGTAATGTAGGTCAAGCCAGTTCTCTTCCTTATGTGTCATCTCTTTCATAGAGAATCAATCTTGAGCTTTTTGTACATTTGAAGTAAGGCATACATCATAATTGTTACATGCTCAGATGTAGCCAAGTAGATGTCAATAATTAGCCATGTTGTATAGACTAGAGTGTGCTATGATGATTGGTGGGTGAAGCTTTCAGAACAACTGAGCATTGTAAGGCTTTAGGTTATACATTTCCTTTTGGTTAACTGCCTTGAAGAATCATGGGCACATAGGACATGTTGTAATCTTGGGCTGTCTACCTAATGTATAGTGCTGTTAGCTAGTCTCATCACTGGATTGTTTAAAACATGTCGTCTAAGATATCGTTTCCCAGATTCTATGATGAATGTAGATGTCACTGAGGCTCCCTACAAGAACCTTTGGTGTATAATTATTTCTGCCTTCTTAACAGAATTCTTAAGTGCTAACCTAGACAACTTTCCTTCCAACCATTCTGTGCCTCTACACATAATACCCGAATTATTACAACATTACACCAAGAGAACAAATTAAAACAAGTTGGCTTACAATGGTAAACTGATTCATTTCCCACTATTGAGATGACAATGTAATACAGTATATTTCCAGCTAACCTGCCTCTGAATGGCTTAAATTACTATTACTATTACTGGTAAATTATCTGACAGTAATTCTCTGTATTATGTGTCATCTCACTCATGTAAACATGGAGAATTGCAACACGGTGAGTGGGGAATTTGAATCAACATTAATGTGCGTGCTAGAAGAAGTTGAATGTATACTATCATGGTGTCAGCCCCGCCACCCCCACTTATCTCTCCACCCTGGAAGCTTCCTGCCTCTATTCCTGATGAAGGGCTTTTGCCCGAAACTTCAATTTTTCTGCTCCTCGGATGCTGTCTGACCTGCTGTGCTTTTCCAGCACCACTCTGATCTAAACTCTGGTTTCCAACATCTGCAGTCCTCACTTTTTGCCTATCATGGTGTCACACAACCCTGCCAGTTGCTCATATTTCTATTTATGAAACTTGGATCAAAGGATGGGTTTTGCACTATACTCAAAGTAACAAGCACCAACCTTTAATGTAGAGTGATTTTTGAAGAATGTCTGTTATTTCAAAATCTATGGCATTACTTCGGAATGTTTTTGATGGAGGTATGGTATGTTCCTTGATTTGACAAGGGAAGTATTGCTGCATTCACACTGGAATGGCAAGGGACTAAGTCCCCTGTCCAAAGTAAGGCTGCAAAAGGTATAGATCTGCAATAGCAGAAGAACTTATCCTGCCATCAAATATAAAATTCCATGGACCAGCGTGAATCCAATTTAAATGTAAAGGACATATAGCTGCTGTACTACAGTTCAAGCAAGATAAATTACTGAAATTTTGTACATGACTCTGAACCAGCATTGTTCACGTTTAACTGGAAGATCTATAATTCATTAATGAAATTGGGAAGTCAAAGTGAAGCAAGAAATTGAATCAATATTACAACAAGATGTTATCTCACCTGTATTAACACTTGCATGTTGGCCTGTTAGCATCGATGGAGAAACAAAGTTAATATCTCAAATCCAATATGACTTCTTCAGGGTTCCAAAGAAGAGGCATATCGGACTCATGACATTAACTTTTTTTAACATCAACCTTTTGAAATTTTAGCTTTGTCTCTCCACAGATACTACCGGAGCTGCTGAGTTTCTCTAGCACATGGTGTATTTGGGTACAACATTTAAAATACATTTGGATAAGTGCATGAATAGGAAATGTTTGGAGGCATATGAGCCAAGCAGAGGCAGGGAAACTATTTAGTTTGGGATTATGGTCAGCATGGACTGGTTCAAATAAAGGGTCTGTTCTGTATAACTCCATGACTCTATTGTTAGGTTATTTAATTCATTGCAAGTGCTGTCTGTTTGGAAGTCAATGGGATGAGCTGCATAAACTTATCAGCCATGATTGAATGGCAGGAGACAAGAATCTGCAAATGCTGGAATCCAAGCAAGCCAGGCAGCATCAGGAGGTGGAGAAGTCAATATTTCGGGTGTAATCTTTCTGTGTCAGCAGCCGGAGCTGCTGAGTTTCTCCAGTGCATTTTTTTTTAATTTTAAATCTCCAGAATCCACAGTATTTTTCTTTTATTGCCCGCAAGTTGATATTCAGGTGCATTTCCAGTATCAAAATCAAATAAGACACTATGAATCTGTATAGATCCTGCACAGTTGAATTATGTTTTTGAAAGAGAAACATATCCAATGGCATCTGTGGATGAGAGTCCAGCAAAGCTAGGAAAGAGCTCAATTTTAACTCAACTGGATGTGAAGAATGTATTTTGGAAACTAGCCTTGGATGACGAATTCAAATTATTTCCAGCTTTCATCATATAATTTCAGAGAAAGTAATTTATTCAAAGTCTTTTATGTATCCTTTGGTATCACATTTGTAAGAGAGTTTTTTTTCAGAAAAGAATGGTAAGTACTCTCAAAGGAACAGAGAAATTAATCAGTCACACGATAATATCCTAATCTATGATTCTGGTACAATAGAACATGATAGAAACTGAGAGCAGTGCTACAATGTCTATCAGAAGTAAGACCTTGGTAACAAATTAGAGTTTCCACAACTAACGTTACTTGTCTAGGACACTTCATGTGTGCATCAGATCAAATCTTCTGAAAGCCAGAGTAATTAAAGAATTACTACCTTCATTGAATGTCATAGAGCCTCTCTGATTTACAGGGATGGTGAAACAAATGGAAAGAATCTTACCCAATTGTTATACATCAGAAATTCACTACATTAATCACTGGAGAAAGAAAATATCCAGGGCTGCTTGTACTGCAAAGTGCTGTGTCCAAGTCTGAAATTCTGATTGGTGGTCACGGTTCTTAAAATGATGCGAAGAAATTATTTCTAGTGGATAGAAGTCAAATATCTGCATGGTCTAACCTTGGAAGCTGTCATTACATTATTGAAAGACATTTTTGCTACCTTCAGGTTCCAGACAATGTTTTGTCTTTATTATAAAATAAATATATTAAATATACAATAATACAAATGAAATAAAAATAATGGAATATTTTTAACATAAAAATACTCAAAAAGGCATTTTTGAAGAGGAATGACAATAACAACTGTTGAATCATTGTTCTATATTCCTCAGTATGGTCTGGTTCCACGAAACTTCGATAAAAAGGCTGTGGAATCAATCCCCTGGTCTTCTGTACACAGAAAGGTTACACCTGAAATGTTGACTTCTCCACCTCCTGATGCTGCCTGGCTTGCTGTGTTCTTCCAACCTCCTGCCTTGCTACCTTGGATTCCAGCATCTGCAGTTTTTTTTTGTCTCCTGCTATTCAATCATGGTTGATAAGTTTATGAAGCTCATCACATTGACTTCCAAACAGACAGCACTTGCAAAATTAAACAACCTAACAATAGAGTCATAGAGTTATACAGAATGGAAACAGACCCTTCGTTCGAACCAGTCCCTGCTGACCATAATCCCAAACTAAGTTAGTCTCCCTGCCTGTGCTTGACTCATACACCTCCAAACATTTCCTATTCATGCACTTACCCAAACATCTTTTAATTGTTGTACCCACATCCACCACTTCGCCTGGAACTTCCTTCCATACACAAACTGCTCACTGTGTAAAAACAATTGCCCCTCATTTTTCTAATCTTCAGAATAAGTTTGTACCAGCAGATCCGAAGTAAAGTGTCTTTGCGCAGGCTGCATTTTCTAAATTAGTCGACCATAATACAGGAAAGTTAATCACCAAATATGTACATTTGTCAGCATTAATTTCAGTTGTAATTAATGCAAATTGAAGATTTGAGCTCGAAATTCACATAACTGCCAATATAGTCCAAAACACAATGTTAAGCCTTAATTGCAGTTAAATACCAGTCATAAATTTCAGTCAGTGAAATAGCTGAGTTTTTCAACTCTTGATGAAATTAATAGGGTAGGAGCTGGGCCGATTAAACTATAGTTTGGAGTCACAGTCTCAGAATAAGGGGTTGGTTATGAGGATAAACTTTGTCATGCCAAGAGTTGTGGATTAATGGAGTTTTCTGCTCCAGAGGTCTGTCATGCTTAGTTATCAAATATATTCAAGACACACTTTGTTAGATTTGTGGATGCTTGGAAATTAAGGAAATGGGGATAATGCAGACAAGTGGATTTGAGGTAGAAGACCTTATTGAATGATGGCATAAAACAGAGTTGAAAAATGTGATACTGGAAAAACACAGCAGGCCAGGCAGCATCCGAGGAGTAGGAGAATCGACGTTTCGGGCATAAGCCCTTCTTCAGGAATGAGGCTAGTTTGCCAGGCGGGCTGGGATAAAAGATAGGTGGGAGGGGATTTGGGGGAGGGGTGCTGGGAATACAATAGGTGGAAGGAGGTGAGGGTGAGGGTGATAGGCCGGAGAGGGGGTGGGGGCAGAGAGGTCGGGAAGACGATTGCAGGTCAAGAGGGCGTTGCTGAATCCAGGGGTTGGGACTGAGATAAGGTTGGGGGAGGGGAAATGAGGAAGCTGGAGAAATCTACATTCATCCCGTGTGGTTGGAGGGTTCCTAGGCGGAAGATGAGGCGATCTTCCTCCAGACATCGTGTGGTCAGGGTCTGGCGATGGAGGAGGCCAAGGACCTGCATGTCCTTGGTGGAGTGGGAGGGGGAGTTAAAGTGTTCAGCCACGGGACAGTTTGATTGGTTGGTGTGGGTGTCCCAGAGGTGTTCCCTGAAACGTTCTGCAAGTAGGCGGCCTGTTTCCCCAATGTAGAGGAGACCACATCGGGTGCAACGGATACAGTAAATGATGTGTGTGGAGGTGCAGGTGAATTTGCGACGAATATGGAAGAATCCATTGGGGGCCTTGGAGGGAGGTTCTCCTGTTCCAACACACGGGATGAATGTAGATTTCTCCAACTTCCTCATTTCCCCTCCCCCCACCTTATCTCTGTCCCAACCCTCGGATTCAGCACCGCCCTCTTGACCTGCAATCTTCTTCCCGACCTCTCCACCCCAACCCCCTCTCTGGCCTATCACCCTCACCCTCACCTCCTTCCACCTATCGTATTTCCAGCGCCCCTCCCCCAAATCCCCTCCCCCCTACTGTTAATCTCAGCCCACCTGGCACACCAGCCTCATTCCTGAAGAAGGGCTTATGCCCGAAACATCGATTCTCCTGCTCCTCAGATGCTGCCTGGCCTGCTGTGTTTTTCAAACATCACACTTTTCAACTCTGGTCTCCAGCATCTGCAGTCCTCACTTTCTCCTCCCTGATGGCATAAAACACCAAAGGGCCTTATCTGCAGATATTTTTTCATGTCCTTTCCTTTGTCGACTGTTCTACTTTCACAATTCCAGCAGCTTTCACAGGACATGAGACACAAAGCATTGGCTTCTGATGCTATGGTAGGTAGTAAGTACAGCTGGGTGAAATTGTACAGAGTGTTAACCCAGGTCTTCTAAACAGAAGCAATGTTCTTTTTTTAAATTCTAACTCAATTCTCCAAATGTTTCAGGAAATGGACACTGGAAAGACAATGCCAAAAAAATGTTTTTGAGAATTTATTACAAATCACCATCTTGCTGCAGTGGCTAATTGCTATTAAACTCCTTTATTACTTTCCCACATTTTAATGTAACAATCTGTTTGTCTGTGATTAAGTCAAATTGCTTATTTTAATGCAACAACAACATGCCTGTTCCCACGGGGAGATTCAATTAAGAGTTTATTATTTAGCATTTTAAATTTATAATTATAGCAAAGTACAAACAATCAGACCAGAACACCTTCAGCCAGTCAACAGAATCCAGAAAATTACAACAAAGCATCTGGATGACAATATTAAAGCAGCATATAATGAAAATGTTATTTTTATAATCCTGATGCCTGGAACGCAAAGAGAAACAAACTTGAAAGGTCATTGGGGTTATGAATTAGGAAACTGCGTCAGGAGACATTGGAAATACATCAGCCCTCAGATGCACCAGACAATGCCAGTGTGGATGGCAAAGCTATGCCATGGACTATACCAATGGGTGTATGAACCAGGCCCATAGCAGGAAATGTTGCCAATGTAGCTACGAAGCAGAGCATATCAAAATAAGGTATGAGATGCATACCAGTGTGAGTCTAAGGATAATTTGAGAGCCAAAGCAAAGTAAGATGATTGCTGCTTTTATTCTTTCTGTGTTACAACTCACATAACGTCAGGTTATAGTCCAACAAGTTTTTTTGGAAGTATCAGCTTTCGGAGCGCTGCTCCTTCATCTGTGGAGCTGGATCATAAGACGTCAAATTTATGGCAAAAAATTACAGTGTCATGCAACCGGTCATTTAGAGATGTACAGCACAGTAACAGACCCTTCAGTCCAACTCGTCCATGCCAACCAGGTAGTCGAAATTAATCTAATCCTATTTGCCAGCAAGTGGCTCATATCCCTCTAAACTCTTCTGATTCATATACCATCCAGATGCTTTTTAAATATTGTAATTATAACAGCCTCCACCACTTCCTCTGACAGCTCATTCCATACACGCATCACCCTCTGTGAAGAAAATTGCTGCTTAGGTCCCTTTTAAATCTTTCCCTTCTCACTTTAAACCTATGCCCTTCAGTATTGGACTCCCCTACCTTGGGATAAAGACTTTGGCTATTTACCCTATCCACGTCCCTCGGGATTTTATAAACTTCTATAAAGGTCACCCCACAGCCTCTGACACTCCAGGGAAAACAGACCCAGCCTTGTAGCTCAAACCCCCTAACCCCGGCAAGATCCTTGTCAATGTTTTCTGAACTCTTTTAAGTTTAAACAACATTTTTCCTATCGCAGGGAAACCAGAATTGAACGCAGCAGTCCAAAAATGTCCTGTACAGCCACAACATGATATCCCAATTCTTACACTCAATGTACAGACCCCATAAAGGCAAGGGCTATAGGGAGAGGTTGAATAGGCTAGGGCTGTTTTCCCTGGAGTGTTAGAGGCTGAGGGGTGACCTTATAGAGGTTTATAAAATCAAGAGGGGCATGGATAGGATAACTGGACAAAGCCTTTTCTCTGGAGTGGAGGAGTCCAGAACTAGAGGGCATAGGTTTAGGGTGAGAGGGGAAAGATATAAAAGAGACCTAAGGGGCAACGTTTTCACACAGAGGGTGGCACGTATATAGAATGAGCTGCCAGAAGAAGTGGTGGAGGCTAGTACAACTGCAACATTTAAGAGGCATCTGGATGGGTATATGAATAGGAAGGGTTTGGAGGGATATGGGCCGAGTGTTGGCAGGTGGGACTAGATTGGGTTGGGATATCTGGTCAACATGGACGGGTTGGACTGAAGGGTCTGTTTCCATGTTGTACAACTTGTCGATGATTCTCTGACTCTAACTGAAATGATATATTGAACAAACGAAGACTGCTATTAAGTCTTTCATCTTTTAGAATGGGATGCAGGTTTCACTTCATTAATATGTAAATCCCAGAACTTCTTTTAAGTTACATTCTCGAGATAACTTAAGGTTTTATAAACAAAAGTGACATCTCAACTCAGCCAATGCATTAAAGGTGTGAGTTTAGAGTCTGTCTGTATTCCAATCTTGAGTCGGACTGGTTCTATTTCCAAAGTAGGAATTATAAAATATTACATGTAGTTACATGGATTGACCACCTGCAGATTGTGCACTTTTTGAGAAAAATAGAATGCATCTGCAAATACAATGCTGCAAATGCAATTTTTTTCTGTTTCAGAAATCCTTGTCTTCATTTGTGTAGTGAACATTCTATACCGTTTGTATCCAGTGCTCCAAGTAATTTTAATGTTGGGCATTCAGAAGTTTTCAAGTAAAAATGTTACATATGGGCATGGCAGAAGGAAGGGTAGTGGTTGGTGTGCTCTGGAGTCAGTGTAAAAGCAGTAAGCATCATCTACTTCTAAGTCCGATTGCAAATTCAATTGTGACTTTAAGACTTAATTGATACACATTGATGTAAGTTCGAAAGGATGTTGATTTAATTAGACCTTGGTGTCATCCCCTTTGGTGAATGTCAAAGAGAAGTGAGTTATCCCAGTCTCCTGGTCAATATTTGTCCTTAAAACACTATCACCAAATTAACAGTTTATCTGATCATTAGCACTCATTAATGATAATGCTGTCATGCTTCAAGGACAGCTTCAGATCACCTTTGTCGTGATTTCTTCATCTTAATCTGGAATTCTGTCTATTTGCAAGCTGAAAAATGGAATCTGGGAAGGGAATTTGCAAAACTTTTCATTTATTCAGACAGTGTCCAGTGCATCATAGTTAGTTATGTGGGGAATTTACCTCAATGCTTGTAGAACTGGCTTTTAGAAGAACATTTGTGTCTGTTCAATGGTCCTCCAACTGAACCCGGAGAATGGAGCAGAGACATTGTTGATAAACTCTAGCAATCATAAGTGTCACTGATAAACTGTCTGCAGTCTCACTGCAGTACAGAAGTCTGATGATAACAACTGCACTGTGCAGTGGAATTCTGGGAACTTGTCTTTCTTGTCAAGTGCTACTATTGTAGTTTGTAGAAGGTTGAACTTCTGCAGCTGATCCAGTGTTGGATCTCTTTGTCAGTGATGACCTCTTAACAGACATGACTGCTAAGCAATAGAGAGTGTTCAACACATTCAAGTGTCTCTCCTTCAATGTTTGTCAGAAGTGGAGTATGTAACTGACAAGGTCTGCCGTTGATAGGAAGTTTGTTCTGACAACATTCTGCAACAGGCAAATCTCTTGAATCCAGATTAGTACAACAGTAGAACAGTGACCACATCTCAACAACAATTAAGGCATTTAAAAGATTAGATTTTTTTTTTTTAATTAGATTAGTTTACTTACAGTGTGGAAACAGGCCTTTCGGCCCAACAAGTCCACACCGCCCCGACGAAGCGCAACCCACCCATACCCCTACAAGTACTCCTTACCTAACACTACGGGCAATTTAGCATGGCCAATTCACCTAACCTGCACATCTTTGGACTGTGGGAGGAAACCGGAGCAGCCGGAGGAAACCCACGCAGACACAGGGAGAACGTGCAAACTCCACACAGTCAGTCGCCTGAGGCGGGAATTGAACCCGGGTCTCTGGCGCTGTGAGGCAGCAGTGCTAACCACTGTGCCACCGTGCCACCCACAAAGTGCAATCAATTCTGAAATGTACGTAACAATGACATTTTACAGAAAGTACAGTATCAGGATCTCAGGAGGGCCCTCTTGTTGTGCAGTTGTAATGTTCCTACTGCTGAACCAGAAGGTCTGGTTTCAAGTCTCACCTGCTTCAGAGGCGTACAATAACATCCCTGAATAGATTGGTTAGAAAAAATAGGTAAAATAAAATGAAAAATATCAGAATCTCAGCAAACAACAGAGGCACTTTTCATTGGGAGGCTGGAGCTTTATAATATGATTCAAGTCCTTGTATAAAGGGGGGAAAGGTTGAATACAGTAAATCCTCTGCAAGATGCACTCATTTGTAAGTATTCTTTTGCAGATCAAGGCCCCTTGATCAGTGCTGATCTTGAGGTTTTGCAAACCATTTAGGTCATTAGGTAAGCACCTCTGTTTTGTAAGGCAAAAGTGAGGACTGCAGATGCTGGAAACCAGAGTTAGATCAGAGTCGTGTTTTGTAATCCCATCTTGTTCTCCAACTGCCTGAACAATGGCCACTTTCCCCAGTGTAGCTGGAACTCTTCTATGGTTGTGCACCATAGGTTGGCAAATGTAAAGATGGTCTATCAATTGATCACCTCTTGTAAGGTCACACCACACTACCCACCTCCAACACACTGTCAACCATCCATTCATTGCCCAACTTTCTTTCTTTTTCTTTATGTTCCAGCTCTATCTATCTGGTCATTTCTTCAAAGCATCCACCTCTTCCAGTGGGGCAGCTGCCACCCAGAGGTGCAGACTCTCACCTCAGGAACTTCCTGCAAACTCAATAAGAACACAGCAAGCCAGGCAGCATCAGAAGCTGGAGAAATCAGCATTTCGAGTATAACCTAATGTTGACTTCTCCATCTCCTGATCCTGCCTAGCTTGCTGTGTTCTTCCGGCCTCCTGCATGTCTACCTTAGATCGCAGCATCTGTAGTCTTTTTTGGTCTCAAACTCAATAAGACAACAACCTCTTTACTAGTCACCTTGTGTAAATTTGTGTAAACAGACGTATACACAGACCAGCAGGAGCTCAGCATCTGCATATTGTCTTGATGCTTGAGGGGGGCATTGCTAATCCCAGAAAACTTTGGTCTTTGCAACTCTTTTTTGATGAATCATGTATGATATGTACACTGCTGTATGAGCAGATGCGAGTCACTGATTACCCACATCTACACAGAAATGCATATATCACATGATTACTGGATAAGGAAGTTCATTTTCCCAAAGCAAGCAATAAAACCAGATAAAACTATTAACAAGTGACATAAGTGCTGTTGAGAGGCCTGTAATTCAGGTTTTTTCACGTGCTGTGGAATTCTACCAAGTGTGAGGTTTTGTTTTGAAAGGTTCCCTGCTGGAAGTCAGCCTGATGGACAGACTTTACAGCCATTCTAATTGCGAGCATTCAAGAGGAAATGAAATCCACATTGACTACTGTTGCCAGTGTAAACACAGTGGTGGGTCTCATTTTGTACCTCAATGGGGAGAATAGTGGACAGGGGAGTAGGTGTGTTGTCCTGCTGGGAAAAAGCTGGGAGAAAGCACTTAATCCCTTCAATCATCAAAAGCTGATTTGTTTTCCTTTGGTTGCCAGTTTTCCCAAGGCCTGGGAAGTTCCACTGGACAATAAGACAAAATGACCAAATGCCTGATGAAGAACGTTTGCTCAACACTTCGACTCTCCTGCTCCTCAGATGCTGCCAGACCTGCTGTGCTTTTCCAGTACTACACTTTTTGACTGATCTCCAGCATTTACAGTCCTCACTTTCTCTGAATAAGACCAAATGAGTCGGTGGCTGCCAAAATACAGGCATTCCTTGTAACTCTTGCTCCCAGAAAATGGAGTGTGAAATAAAATAGCACTAAACAAAATTATTTTTCCTGTAAAAAATCCATGTGATAATAATAGGTTATGTTCCATGCAATTATTAGCTGCGAGCTGACACAGATTGTAATTGTTTTGATTCTGGTATGAGCTGGTTGATTCTGGAGTTGTGCTGGTTCCCCCTCCTATCTAACCAGAGATCTAGCACCTGTTCAATTGTCAGTGGAGAGCAGGAAATAGCAGAGGATTGACCGTCATCTGAGCTACCACCTCAGGTCCAGTTACGTTCTGCTGGCAGAGGGCAGCAGAGAATCAGAGACAGTGAGGAATGAGGAGTAGGCCCAGAGATTAGGAACACAATGGGCCCAGCAACTGAGCAACATTACTAGTTGTTAGAAGAAGGGGCCCCATGAGATTACAGTATTGGTCAAAATAACTACTGGAAGACATAGTGCAGCTCTAGATAAACAGCTTAAGCGCGGGTAGAAGAATGTAAAGATCCTGTCCCAGCAGAAGAGGTGGGGAATTTGTCCCTGTCCCACCTGCAGAAAAGATCAGGAACCAACCTCTCTCCATTCAGAAGAGCCCTGGAACCATTTCCCCTCTAGCAGCAGAGACAGTTAGGATCCGTCTCTGACAAATCCACAGAATTAAGAATGAGGTACATCTCACCAGATTACTAAGATAGAACAAGAGTATGGATATATAATAAAGCAAATGGTCCATTCAGCTCTGTGATACTTACAAACCACAACAAATCATCCAATGTTACCTTGTCGAGAGGCTTCAAGTGCACATACTCAGGTAGTCATAGAGTCACAGAGATGTACAGCATGGAAACAGACCCTTCAGTCCAACCTGTCCACGCCGACCAGATGTCCCAACCCAATCTAGTCCCACCTGCCAACACTCGGCCCATATCCCTCCAAACCCTTCCTATTCATATACTCATACAAATGCCTCTTAAATGTTGCAATTGTACCAGCCTCCACCACATCCTCTGGCAGCTCATTCCATACACGTACCACCCTCTGTGTGAAAGGTTCCCCCTTAGGTCTCTTTTATATCTTTCCCCTCTCACCCTAAACCTATGCCCTCTAGTTCTGGACTCTCCGATCCCAGGGAAAAGACTTTGTCTATTTATCCTAGCCATGCCCTTCATAATTTTATAAACCTCTATAAGGTACCCATCAGCCTCCAACGCTCCAGGGAAAACAGCCCCAGCCTGTTCAGCCTCTCCCTATAGCTCAAATCCTCCAACCCTGGCAACATCCTCGTAAATCTTTTCTGAACCCTTTCAAGTTTCACAACACCTTTCCCATAGGAAGGAGAATTGCAAGCAATATTCCTAACCAATGTCCTGTACAGCTGCAACATGACCTCCCAACTCCTGTACTCAATACTCTGACCAATAAAGGAAAGCATACCAAACGGTTTCTTCACTATTGTATCTACCTGCGACTCCACTTTATGAACCTGCACTCCAAGGTCTCTTTGACCAGCAACACTCCCGAGGACCTTACCATTAAGTGTATAAGTCCTGCTAAGATTTGCTTTCCCAAAATGCAGCACCTTGCATTTATCTGAATTAAACTCCATCTGTCACTTCTCAGCCCATTGGCCCATCTGGTCCAGATCCTGTTGTAATCTGAGGTAACCCTCTTCGCTGTCCACTATACCTCCAATTTTGGTGTCATCTGCAAACTTACTAACTGTATGCTCACACCCAAATCATTTATGTAAATGACAAAAGTAGAGGACCCAGCACCAATCCTTGTGGCACTCCACTGGTCACAGGCCTCCAGTCTGAAAAACAACTCTCCAGACTAATTTAAAATGTCAATTTCAGGACCATGACTGCTTGACCATAAATATGATGAGACACCGCCAGAGGTGTGTTGGCTCTGTTTGGGGCTCAGTGGAACTTATGTGTGTCACCATAGAATAACTGAGATCAAATCTTATAGCATTATTTGAAAAAGTAACTTCATCAGATGGCCATATATAAAACTCTTTTAAAAATGTCACATTTACTAAACAAAGGGTGTGGACTGAAATAGTTGCTCATTTCCACTTGTGAAATCACATAGGGAAAAGGCAGGGAAGTGGAGTTGAGGTTTATTAGATCAACCATGATTTAATTACATTGTGGAGCAGACTCAATGGGCTGAATGGCCTACTTCCACTCCTATCACTTATGGTCTTATTCCACAGTGGCACACATAAGTTCCACTGAGCCCCTAACAGAGCCAACACACATCTGGAGGTGTCTCATCATATTTATAGTCAAGCAGCCATGGTCCTGAAATTGACATTTTAAATTAGTCTACAGCTCAAGAAATCAGACCTGACAGAAAATTGGCCAAACCCAATTAAACAGCAGCAGCAGCAGCTATCGACCACAGAGAACAGTGTAAATCAAGATCAAAGTGGTCACAAAGGTTCAAGGAAAACCAGTTAAATGAACCCATGGGTTGCGTATTAGAAAATTGTTGATCAGACATTCTAGCACCTTGACTGCCTGATTGCCTAAGAGCTGATGGGTCAAATACAAGTATAGTTTCTAAGGTTAGGAAGACCCCCACTCTGGCAGCTGGTATCCAGACTTATCTAACACAAATGGTACAAATGTGTGGTGTATATTGTCGTATCAGGTTTGGCCTGTGTGTTTTAAAACCACCACATTTTGTGGTCCTGGTGTAGCCCTCAGATAAACATATAGGGGATGCACTTCTGGCTAGTTTTAGGCCATTTCTAATTTCATACAGATCATAGTTTCCCCATGTTTTCCATAGATGTCATTATCCAATTTCTAGCCCTTTATCTGGGCCAATAGCCAAACACCGTATTTCTGTACATCTGGTTTTGGATCAAACTGCACCAGTTACCCTGATGTCTGGGCTTAGGTAGCAATAGTTTGAGCTCCCATTTGTCTTCCTATACACAACGTGCTGGTTGTTACACCATGTCAGGATTTTTCGGGATGGACCCATCATTCTCACATTCATGGCCTACTGTGGATCAAATCACAGATAGACTCTCTTGCCCAATTCATCCTTCCGATGATTGCATCCTGGCAATCCAACAGGCTATGTATCGTCATCCTGGAGAAGGGATCAGGATACATCTGTTTTTATCCTTATGTAATATCTGAGCAAGATTTGATACCTCCACACCCTTCTCCAACAGTGAAGAGTTTTCCTAATTCCCTCTGGACTTGACCCATGCTCAGTCAAACTCCTCCCAAAATTTTATTGAATTCTCTTAATTCCTCTTTTGCCATTGTGTGTGTCAGAACTCACCTCAGGCCTGACATTTATTGATTGAGAATGGGTTATTAGCAATGAATCAGTGCACTGGCACTGTCTGAGGTCCAGATAATTAAAATTTAGATGATGAGATAGGAAATGATCAAAAAGACGAAAATGATTATGATGGCGATCCACCACATTGTATAGTGCTGTAGCTCTGTACGACCAGGGTGGACTGGCAGATTCAGGCTACAGTGGTAGTGGGGATTTGTGAAAATGTTCTTTTATGATCAGGATACTGCTCCACTATATCTTGCTGGGGATGTTGGAATAACTGCCTTGGAAAAGAGATTGTCTATGTCTCTAGCTTAGAGCAATCCATAGGATGCTTTCTTGGGTGGACTCTCTTATCATCCCTTTCACTTCAGGGCTGCTGCACACTAAGGCCTGCCTCTTTTGGCCGGGATTGTTGGGGCCAGCTGTGGTTCAGATTCTCAGGAGAGACAGTGTCCAGGGCTGATCCAGGATCCAGGCCTGGATTGGTAACTGGGACTGGTCCTGGAATGGAATCGAGAATTTGGATGAGATCTGGATTAATGACTGGTCTAGGGTCAGGACCAGGACTCGGGTTAGTGGCCACGTCCGCGTTCCCCTAGAAGAACATGGAGCTGGTGACTGCTTTGGGCTCCATAGGTCCATAGTCGAAAAGTGTGGCACTAGAAAAGCACAGCTGGTCAGGCAGCATCCGAGTAGCAGGAGAGTTGACATTTCGGGCATAAGCTCTTCATCAGGAACTGGAAGGTGAAGGGGGATAAGAGATGAATGGTGTGTGGGGGTGGGGCAGGGGCTGGGGGGAACATAGTTGGATGCAGGTGAGTAGTTAACTGTGATAGGTCGGTGGGGAGAGTGGAGCGAATAGGTGGAAGGGAAGATGGACAGGTAGGACAGGTCAAGAGGGAGGTGCTGAGTTTGAGGTGTGCATCTGGAATGAGGTGGGGAGAAAGGAGATTTGTAAACTAGTGAAGTTTGCAAACTGTTGAGGGGTCACAAAACCGAAGATGAGGCAATCTTCCTCCAGTTGGCAGGTGACTTGGATTTGACTTGCATGTCCTTGCGGGAGTGGGAGGGGGTGTTGAAGTGTTCAGCCACTGGCTGATGGGGTTGTTTGGTATGTGTGTCCCAGAGATGTTCCCTGAAATGTTCTGTGAGTTGGCATACTGTCTCCCCAATGTAGAGGAGACCACATCAAGACCAACAGAGCCAGTAGATAAGGTTGGTGGATGTGCAGGAAAATCTCTGTCGGATGCGGAAAGATCCTTTTGGGGCCTTGGAAAGAGGTGAGGGGGGAGGTGTGGGCGCAGGTTTTATACCTCATGTGGCAGCAAGGGAAGGTGTCAGGTGTGGACGGTGGGTTGATGGGGGGCGAGAACCTAACAAGGGAGTCCCAGAAGGAATGGTCTCTGCGGAATGCTGAAAAGGGTGGGGAGGGAAATATATTTCTGGTGGTGGGGTCTGATTGTAGGTGGTGGAAATGGTGGAGGATAATGCACTGTATCTGGAGGTTAATGGGTTGGATGGTGAGGACCAGGGAGGGTTCCATTCTTGTTTGCGGTTGGAGGGGTGGGGTTCAAGAGCAGAGGTGCAGGAAGTGGAGGAGATGCGATTGGAGGATATTGTTGATCACGTGGAATGGGAATTGTGGTCCTTGAATTAGGAGGGGCCATCTGGGATATCCTGGAGTGGAATTGCTCCTCCTGGGAGCAGATATGGTAGAGGTGGAGGAATTGGGAGTAAGGTGTAACGGTTTTACAGAGAGGGGTAGGAGGAGGTGCAGTCCAGGTAGCTGTGCGAGTCAGTGGGTTTGAAATAGATGTCCGTGTTGAGTCAGTTGTTGGAGATGGAGATAGAGAGGTCCAGGAAGGGGAGGGAGGAGTCCAAGATGGTCCAGTGAACTTAAGATTAAGATAGAAGGTGTTGGTGAAGTTGATGAACTGTTCAACCTCTTTGTGGGAGCACGAGGTGGCATTGATACAGTCATCAATGTACTGGAGGAAAAGATGGGGCATGGTGCCAGTGTAATTGCAGAAGATGGACTGTTCCATTTATTCCACAGAGGAGCAGGCATAGCTGGGTATCCATGGCTACCTCTTTGGTCTGACGGAATTGGAAGGATTCAAAGGCCCATGACTGACTAACTTCATGCCACCCAGATTTCCTGTATCCATCAAAATTATGTACAGATAGATTAGTCTTGTCTGTCACTGAGCAGGGGCCTGAATATCTGGGGGACAAGTTGTTCTTGGGCTAGAAAATTTGTAACATCATCTGCTGCCCCACCTCGTACTTTAACGGGTTCACCTTCCCACTAAAGCATGACATGCTCCACTTTTTCCTTTTTGCCATTCTGATCGCCTGTTTTGTGTGCAGCCTGTACGTTTTCTCATAATTTTGTAGTGGAGGGTGTTTTCTTTCCCTTATCTTATTTGGGGTGCTCTGATTCAGGGGGTATCCTCCATATCACCCATTGCTCTGTGTGGGTGCTGTGTGAGGGATCACCATTTTCATAGCCTTTCCTGACTGTCTCAGTGACATGCAAGGGAGGTGTTCAGGTCCAATTTGACCTGTTTTGTGGTGTCAGTGCCGTCACAACTAGGTTACCCAACACTCCTGTGAACCGTGTCCACAGACGCCTGGCAAATGCCGCTGGGTGCTCTCCCTTGCACTGCTTACTTATTTAATCCCTCCATGGGGTATCCCCTATTGTACCCTACAGTGACTAGGATTGTTGGGTTCATGGCCTGCAGTTCCCCTCCTCCCACATTTTGTGAATTGGCTAAGGCAGAATGGATCATGGGGCTCAGGCACATTAACATTAAGTTTACCTCCCCAACATCATGGACCTCATGGAGAACCCTTTTTCATGGGTGCACTTAAAAACCATATGGGAGTCAGCTATGGGCTTAAATATGGGATCTTGTTCACTTTCTCTGACTTTGGCAGAACCATAAGCGGGATTACGTAAATAATTGGATTATTGTTCCGACCATCCTGAAGAATTGTGGTCAGTGTGTCCATTGGGGCAGAGTAAGATCCTGGGGGTGCCAAAGGATCTACTCTCTCTGGAAAGGGCAGTGGGAGAACTCAATCTTCGGTGCTTTCTTGGTTCTTCCGTTTCCTCCCAAAGGATCCCATAATCACTGTCCCCATTTGATTCCCATCATTCCCTTTTGAATGGCAAGTTGGGACTGTAACCTTTCAGCCTCACACTGGTATTTCAAATGGTCCACAGAGTGAGCTTGCCTGCTTGGTGCAGGACTCTAAGTGTAACATGTATGGTTTTGTACACCTTGATCAGCTCATCTACAGCTTTGAGGGCAGCATCCCGTTCACTGACTGCACACTGCTTCTCTTGGTACGGTCTGTCTCATTGGATCTGAAACTGTCCCAATGTACCACATACGCCTGGCTCCTCTGGTCCTGCTGTGCTATTTTGACTTTACTTCTACCAGTTTCTGCTTCACTTTCTCCAGCTCCTTACTTTGTTTCACCGTCTCCAATTCTCTACCTCTCAGCTGCTCCATGCGGCTGGCTATTGCTATCGTCTTCCTGAGGTTTAAACCACATTTTCCTTTAGCTTTCTGAGCTGCCTCCCAGCATTGCTGTTCTGCAGTTCCTGGAACAAACTTTTTGTTCACTGAAATGGTCAATCTACCTGGGCTACTTCTTATTTTAATACTTTCTTAGTACCTACTCCCACTGTGGGAACTGTTCCATTTCACCATTTTTAAAATTCGCTTGTAGGACCTGAGCATCGGTGGCTGGCCGGCATGGTTATGTGGTGAGTTTCTGGTCAATGGTAGCCCCAAGGATGTTAATAGTGGAGTAACACCATTGAATGATAAGGTGCAGTAATTAGATTATTGGAGATGGTCATTGCCTGGCATTTCTGTAAATATTATTTGCCACTTATCATCCCAAACTTAGATATCGTCCAGATCTTGTTGCATTTAAGCCTGGACTACTTCAGCATCTGAGAAGCCGTGAATGGCGCTGATCATTGCACAATCGTTGATGAATACGCCCACTTGTGGTGGAGGGAAGGTCAGTGATGAAGCAACTGAAGGTGGTTAGGCCTAGAACATTACTCTGAGGAACTCCTGCAGTGATGTCCTGGAGCTGCAATGACTGATCTCCAACAACCACAACCATCTTCCTCTGTGCCAGATATAACTCCAACTGGTGAGGAGTTTGCCCGCTGACACCTATTGGTTCCATTTTTGCTAGAGCTCCTTGATGCCACACTTAGTTGAATATGGCTTTGATGTCAAGGGCTGTCACTCTCATCTCGCTTATGGAATTCAGTACTTTTGTCCATCTTTGAACCAAGGCTGCAATGAAGTCAGAATTTTAATAGCCCTGGTAAAACCTAAACTGAGTGTCACTGAGCAGAGTATTACTGAGTAGGTATTGCTTGAAAGCACCGTTGACAACATCTACTGTCACTTTGTTGATGATCGAGCATACTCTGATACAGTTGTAATTGGATGTGTTGGATTTGTCCTGCTTTTTGTGTACAGGCACACCTTGGTGATTTTCCATATTTTTGGATAGATGTCAATGTTATAACTGTACTGTAAGAGCTTGGCTAGGGAAGCAGCAAGTTCAGCAGTACTTGTCTTCAGAACTGTTACTGGAATGTTGTAAGGGCCCATAGCCTTTATAGTGTCGAGTGCCTGTAACCATTTTGTGATATCAGTAGAGTGAATCAAATTGGTTGAAGAGTGGCATTTGTAATGCTATTGTTTCCTTTAATTTAAAGCTCTGTTTCTCTTTCTTTCTCATGGGTCTCTGACCCTATATTAGGTGTTTTGTTTCTTCTCTGTGACTCTGGGTCCTTGACCGTTTTCACTATCTCTTACCTCATGTGTCCCTGACCATCCTGTAGCTTCTCTGAAAGCTCATGGATCTCCATCCCTGTAGCTGTCTGTTTCTCATGTTACAAACTCTTGGTTTATGGCTCAATCACTGGTTGGACATTTTAACCCTCTTTCACCCATTTGAATCCTGCTGTCACATGGGACAACTGCCCTCTTAAATCACACTCAGGCTGGACATATGAATCTGGTTTGCAGTTCCACTTGATTAAATTAACAAAACATTCCTCATTCGAACACTATGGAAGTATCTCACAGCTTCCCACAATATCTTCCCACTCTCTATCTAACTCTAACCATCTGAGAAAGGCAACAATCCATGTGTTTGAGCTGGGTCCTTGGAATCTCCTTCCACTTTGATGCACAGCTTGCTGTCTTTCATGAAGAGTCAAGGTGGATCTCCTCCTGAGTCTTCTTGGGTTGCAGCATGGTCTTCTGCCCCAAAGTCTTGCTGCAAGTCTTCCCTGCAAGTCTTCACCAAGTCTTTACTGAGGATGTAGCAGCCAGGTGTTCTTAAGCCTCCTCACCCTGACCTTCCAGAATGTTCTGTGGCCTTTGGCCAATGGGGACATGAGCTGGATTCAATTCATCCAATGGGGCTCCATTGATACCTTGTCGAGAGGCGTCAAGTGCAGCTCAGCTCACCTAAAGGTGTGAGGTTAAATTCTGTCTGTATTCCAAACTTGAGTCAGACTGGTTCCATTTCCAAAGTAGGAATTTATAAAATGTCACATGGATTGACTGCCTGGATTGACTGCCTGCATTGACTGGCTGCAGATTGTGCACAAAACCTTTGGCAGAAGACCATGCTGCAACCCAAGAAGAGGGTACAGGGGGAGATCCACCCTGATCTATAAGACCCACCCTTGATAAGAGAACGAGGCTTACGTGGGAGATGACGGAGACTCCAATGGCCCAGCTGAAACTTATGGTTTATTGCAGGTGATATATCTTCTCAGATAAAGAATAAAAAATTGTGGGAATTTAGAAAATGTTCTCCTGCTGTTTTTAATAAGGAATATTTTGTTTAAAAATTCTATTGAATCACAATCTGAGTTCTATGTCCCTCTATCTGGTTCACTGACAAGAATGTTTCAATAAAGTGTATTTAGTACATAAACTGTTCAAAATGTCTAAAGCATGGACAATATTGTGGACCATTCAGCCATGATGACTGGGACAGTAAAAATCAGATGCCTAGTCCATTACACAATGGCTAAAAATAAGTTATGCAAGACATTCTATATTCTTTGGAATATACAACCTGTTATGATTTGTCTACAAGGTGATTTATCTGACATAGTAAAATGAGTATATTATCTTTTGTAACATAAGAACTGGATATTGTGATATTGAAGTACTGAATAGAGATTTGTTATAACCAACTATCACATACAAACATTGACCCAGATATTCCATTGGTCAGACAAATGTTATTTGGCATAAATGAGAGTTGCACATGGGGATATCATAAAATCCTCATCATCGCCGACTCCAAAGCAATTAGCCCAGAAACTCAATTTTCTACTTCGCAATTTCCACTGGATCATCCTGCTGGATTGGAGCCCTACCCCGCCCTTGGGTTCCCCTACCAGCAGACAAATCAACCTGGCACCTATCAACCATGAACTTGACCCATTCAGCCCCACTACCAGAGCTGACCAACAGTTCTGCACAGGACTCAGTCTAGGCCAAAGCCCTACAGCTGGATCAGACCTGATACCACACCGATCTTGCCCCTACACCATCTGACCTCATCCAACCAGACCACACCATGAGTGGACCGAGCCTAACTAGCCCCCTCACCCCAAACCAGACCTGATTTCTCCCATCCAATTCAACCTACCCTAAACACACGTCACTTAATTTCCCAACTTGCACCTAGGCTGCCTACCCATGTGAGACCTTGTCCCTTACTCACTTAGTATTCTTCCCACCTGTCATCCTACTCTGCTGGAATAATATTTACCTGGCACCTACCTCTTTCCCATCCCGCTTCCTATTTCTAGCAGGCTAGCTCTCCCCAGCCAGATGGGTAGGGGTGAATTGGGTGTCAGATAGTAGGATGTCAGTGCAAAAGGTGCCAGGTGGGCTAATGGTCTACCAGATAAATAGACTACCAGGTCTATTTACCTGATAGTCTACCTATCTACTCGCTAACTTCTCCCCAGTTGGCATCCTACTTTTGCCAGGTGCCCTGCTGAGTAGGCACTCAACTAAGTTGGAATCACGTCTACCCTGAACCCTATCATTACCTCACCTGCCACCTATTGCACTGACATCCTACCTACCTGACACCCAATTCACCCCTACCCATCTGGCACCCAACCTTCCCAGCACACTTACATAACACTTAATGTTTCAGTGTTTTTAGTCAATCTGTTCAGAGATGTTATGATACACCTCTGGAGAAGATAGGACTTGAATCCTGGCTTTCTGCCCAGTGGTAGGGGCACTATCACTGTCCCACAAGAGCCCTTAAGAACATTTAACTTATATATTCCCCATTTGGCAGACTGTCTGGACCTTTAAGTGTCAGAATATGGTAGCTGATTGCTTTGAAAATGGAATGTGGCTTGGCTTCCTCTGACTATACCACAAAGGGTATGTCAGAATTGAAATATGGCTCTGCATTTTTCAGGGAACCCTAAATGGAATCCCCCTTCTGTTTAAGTCAGCTTATTTAACTTGTCTTGTTTAATTCTGAGAAACTGAATACAATCAAGTGGATATATGGAATTGGTAACAATTCAAAAAGCCTGTTTCAGTCAAATGAAAGAATAGTAGTATTTGCCATAGAGCCAAAATACTACTATTTCATTAGAGAGAGATAACTGGCTGTGACTTTAATCTGGGGGCCTCTATACCTCAGGCAAGGAGTGAGGTTGAGAAGGTGGAACCATCACAGTGACCACAACTGATGTGGGAACTGAACCTGCACTGTTAGCATCAGCTTGCACTGCAATCAGCCACCTGAGCTAATTCACTCTCCCCAATCAGAATGGGTTGTTAGAAAGTGCTTTAAATAGAGGATTATTATCATAACTCATACGCCAAGCTGCCTGTCCGGAGTGAGTTGACCTGTGCTCTCTTGTTCAATCTCTGTTAAACTCAGAAGTGAATTGGCTGACAGTGGAATGTCGTTAGGTTCAAGATTGTTACACTTTAACATTTCAACAAACCCTCATTTACTCATTTTTGAAGATTAGAATTCAGCCCAATAGCACCATGAAAATATATAAAAGTCTGACTAACACAATCATACAGTGCACAAGGAAGCCATTTGAGGTATTGCACCTCTTTAGTAGAGTTATCTTGCCCTCTCCCCTACTCTCCATTCCCCCTTTCCCTCCACTCCTCTTCCCCCTCTCCCACCCTACCCACTTCTCCTTCCCCACAACTTTCCCTGCCCTTCCCCTCTCCCACCCTCCTCCTTCTTTCTTTCTCGTTTTTCCTTTCCTCTGCTCTCATTCCTCCTCCCTCCACTCTTTATCATCATTATCATGTTATTGTCATCCTCACCTCCTAGAAAACTGTTTCTAAGTATGCTCCAATTGACTTGAACTGCTCTTAATCAGATCTGGAAAATCTCTTATCCACACTTACAAAGGTAGTCATTTGCAATGTTGTTAGGTCATATGTCAATAAAGCATCTTGGGACATTTTGAGCTATTAAAGGTTCTATTTAATTGAAAGTAGTTCTTCTCCTTTCAAATCACAGTTTAGATCAGAATCTAGATCAGATCAGAAAGTACGTACAAGAACCACAGAATGTACACATTGCATTGAGCCATGAATGCACTGTGTCCCCATATCATTCTGCAGAAACCTGGTTCATTTTGCAGTTTGATAATAGACTGAATGCTGATTATCATTTCAATAGACTGTATTTGATAAAAAAAAAGATAGTGTCAATAAAATATCTCTCATGAACCAACATTGTACATCAAAACTTATCCTATTAGCAGCTTTCCACCATTTGAATTGTGGTGGGAAATCTGTTAGAACGACACCACTTCATTCTTTTAGTTATATGTCCTAATATATATATTTTTTCTTTTATAATGCTTCAAATATTTATCTGATTAATGATTGTTTGAATCTTATACCACGTATGGTTTACTGAAAGTGCAGTTGAATTTCACTTAACTAGCAAATGTTTATCAAATATTTTTGTTAACATTTATCTAAAGACCAGCATTCCCTTTGCTTTATATTTGACAGGACAAATGTTCTTAGATTTTATAGTGTTGATTGTTCTATAATATTTAAATATTTGATTCCTTTTCTGAATCCTTTGTCTAGTCCCCAAATTCAATAGAATTACAGCTGGTACAATCACAAATTCTTCTCATTCTCTTTCCAAATCTTCAGCGTGATCAAAATTGAAATGCATCTTTGAGACAAGATGTTCTGGTAATTTAAAGGAGTCTTCTATACAGATTGGGTAGATGGTAGTTGTGTGGTGGGAGGCAGCAGGCAGTGCAGAACACTGGAATTTCATTGATGAATCTTCATTGAGTTTTGTTCTCTTCAAACTAGCATTAATCATTAGGTTATTAATTGGTATTTCTCACTTGATTCAAGAGCACAGAGTGAACATTGTCATTTGTATTTTATGATCCCAGTTGATGGTAATTCAACGAGTCAGATCTGGTAACAAAATCTCTTTGGTCATCTGTTTTTTTGTTTTAGTTGGTTAATGTGGTGTGAGTCACTGAAACATACTCATAAAAGGCTGCGGATGTTTTTTAACAACAGGAAATAAGTTTTGAAGAAGAGTCATCAGATTTGAAACACTGACTCTATTGCTCTCTTCACAACTTCTTCTAGACTTGCTAAGTTTCTCTAGGATTTTCTGTTTTATTTCAGATTCCCTGCATCCAGAGTGTTTTAGTATTATTTGAGAACATAAGCATATCATACAAAAAAGAAAACAAAATGTGAAATAGATTTGGAGACAGTTCAATAAGATCTTAACGCAAACATCAAGACAAAGTTTCCCAATACCATGTGTTACAGAGACTCAAGTCCGGAGAAATTATACTCCTCTATCAGCTCATTCAGTTTCAACTTATTAATTCCTTCCAGGTTTTTGTTTTGAATTGTACAGAAACTTTTCTGAGTCATTGCTGGGTCAGAATCATTCATAATTCTGATGGTGTAAATTTCCTCAGTTTTAACAACATAAACATTTTGAAATCAAAACTGTCCTGGCTTGAAAGTTTCACAAACTAGAACTCATTTCTGTTGAAGCAACTAATTCCTTAAACTGAACTGACCTTCGTTGGATATTCCTGTTGATCAAGAAGTCCCAAACCAGGAGTGACAGTTGCGAGATATAGAGTAAGATATTTCGGACTGAGGTAAGGAGAAATTTCTTTACCAAGAGAGTGGTGAGCCGGCCACAGAAAATAGTTGAAGCCAAAACATTGAATGTTTTCAAGAAGGAGATAGATATCGATCTTTGGACTAAAGGAATCAAGGGTATGTGATGAAATTTGGAACAGGGTACTGAGCCACAGAGTGTAGAGATGTAAGCACGGAAACAGACCCATTAGTCCAACTCATCCATGCTGACCTGATATTCTAAATTAATCTATTCTCACTTGCCAGCATTTGGTCCATATTCCTCTAAACCATTCCTATTCATGTACCATTCCAGATGCCTTTTAAATGTTGTAATTATATCAACCTCCATCACCCCCTCTGGCAACCCATTCCATACCCACACCCTCTGCATGAAAAAGGATGCTGCTTAGATTCCTTTTCAGTCTTTCTCCTCTCACCTTAAACCTATGCCCTCTAGTTTTGAATTCCCCCACCCTGAAAAAAAAGATGTTGAGAATTCACTC
The DNA here is from genome assembly GCF_037043375.1 of Chiloscyllium plagiosum. Classification (NCBI taxonomy): domain Eukaryota; kingdom Metazoa; phylum Chordata; class Chondrichthyes; order Orectolobiformes; family Hemiscylliidae; genus Chiloscyllium; species Chiloscyllium plagiosum. The sequence continues at coordinate 38,920,041 of NW_028270154.1, forward strand.
TATCCATTCCCCTCATGATTTTATAAACTTCTATAAGGTCACCCCTTAGCCGTCCACATTCCAGGGAAAATAGCACCAGCCTATTCAGCCTCTCCCTGTAGCTCAAACCCTCCAACCCTAGCAACATCTTGTAAATCTTTTCTGAAACCTATCTTAACAACATCTTTCCTATAGCAGGGAGACCAGAATTGAAAGCAGTATTCCAAAAGTGACCGAACCGATGTCCCATACAGCTGCAACATGGCCTTCTGACTCCTCTACTCAACGTTCTGACCAATAAGGGCAAGTGTTCCAAATGCCTTCTTCATTACACTATCTACTTATGACTTCACTTTCAAGGAACTGTGAATCTGCACTTCAAGGTCTCTTTGTTCAGCAACATTCCCCAGGACTCTACAATTAAGTGTATAAGTCCTGCCCTGACTTGCTTAACCAAAATGTAGCACCTCACATTTGCCTAAATTGAACTCCATCTGCCATTTCTCAGCCCATTTGCCCATCTAATCACGGTCCCATTGTACTCTGAGGTAACCTTTGTTGACCACTACATCACCAATTTTGGTGTCATCTGCAAACTTACTAACTGTACCTCCTATATTCATTTACATGAATGACCAAAAGCAGTAGACCCAGCACAGATCCTTGCAGCAGACCGCTGGTCACTAGCCTCCAGTCGAAAAAGTAGCCCTCCACCACCACCCTCTATCTCCTACCTTTGAGCCAATTTTGTATCCAAATAGCTAGTTCTCCCTGTATTCCACATGATCTATCCTTGCTAACTATTCTACAATGCAGAACCTTGTTGAACACCTTAGTGAAGTCCATATAGATAACATCCACCATCCTGCCTGCATTAAGCTTTTTGTAACTCCTTCAAAAAGCTCAATCAAGTTAGTGAGACACCATTTCCCATGCATAATGCCAATGTTGGCTGTCCATAATCAACTCTAGCCTTTCCAAATACATATAAATCGTGTCCCTCTGAATCCCCTCCAACAACAACCTATTTCTGATGTCAGGCTCACTGGAATTTAGTTCTCTGGCCTTTTCTTACCACCTTCCTTAAATAATGACCCTACGTTCGCCAACCTCCAGTCTTCTTGCACCTCACCTGTGGCTATCGATAATACAATCACATCCCTAGCTTCCCACAAGATTCTAGGGTACACCGGATCAAGTCCTGAGGATTTATCTGCCTTTATGCATTTAAGACTTCCATCACTTCATCCTCTGTTTATATGGACACTTTTCAAGATGTCATTATTTATTTCCCCAAGTTCTTTAGCTTCCATATCCTTCTCCACAGGAAAGACTGACGCAAAATACTTGTTTGGTATCTTGCCCATCTTCTGCAGTTCCACACATAGACAGCTTTGCTAATCTTTAAGCGGCTATATTCTCTCCCTAATTAGTCTTTTGTCCTTAATGTATTTGTAGAATCACTTTGGATTATTTTAACCTTAACTGCGAACTGTGTAACAGTTGGACAGTATTGTTGGTAAATCACCACAAGTTGCCCTTAATAAATTACTTATTTAAAAAAATCTCATAGATAATCAAGTACTGAAACAATGATTTAAACTTTATTGCATGCAGCAACCAAAATTAGATCCATAAAGTAACCAAATCAAGCTTCACAATCCAACGTGGCTATTATCCAATTAATGGTGGAATTTAGCTGTGATTCTGGAAGTGTCTGGAAGTGTCAATTTGATCCTTGTGAAATATTGTTCTCAGGAGATCCGCTACGAGAGAGTTCTAGAATTGCTTTCTAATACAGTTTCTCATCCTTCAGGTCCATGATGTGATATTATTGATGATTCTTTAGATTCCTTTCATCCAAAATATTAATTAGCCTTTTAGAGTCCTTGAGACTGCAGTGTGTTTCTTACCAGAAATAATTTCTTTGTTCCTTGTTACATTTGGCTTTTAATGTCTGTTTGAAGACACTGCTTTCCTGTGATTAATGGCTTAAATTCTTCAGCAGGGCAGTCATTTATCTTGTGGCATGAGGCATCCAATTATCAAGCAGGTATCAAAACAGTTTTATCTATGTAGCCTCAACTCCTTCTATTCCCAGACACGGCTCATTGCTTTCAATGTCTATGTAACAGCTTGTCTTTGTCCCTTAACTGCTTATTCCAGCCAGAGTTATTGCCGCTCCTTTCCATGTATAACACTTTATCTTTGTTGATTCTTTCAATCCATGAACAGGAAATAAAGTCCTGAAGTTTATATTATCACAATGATCAGTCATGATCATATTGAGTGATGAAGCAGGCGGGAAGGGCTGAATGGACCACCCTTGCTTCCATTTTCCATGTTTGTATATAACTCAACTCGACTCAACAAAACATGGTTCCCCTGCTTGGAGTGAAACTGTCCTCTCTCAGCTGAGCTCTGAGTTCTCTGTTCTGAAATAACAAAAAGGTTTGGCCTAATATGCTTATGCTTCATAAATCCCAAAAGTAAACATCTTTTATGAGCACTTCAAGGATCTGCCAGCACTTGACTGCATTTATACACCTTATTGCAATTGCTACATTTATGTCACTATTCTAGAATGACTTTCTGATCTTTTTAAAAAAAGCCTTCGCAGCAATTACCTAAATCCATCTGCCTCTCTTTTTAAAACATTCCAAATTCCAAAATTTGAATATATTATTCATTACTTACACGTCATGCTGCAGGAGCCTCAGCCCTGTCTTTATCCATCAGGTTTGAAATTCTTGCTCCCTCTGTGGACAATAGTGGGGACTATACGCAAGATTGCAAACTGACCTGACTTGGTACAGGAAGCCATTCAGTAGGATAGAAAAGAGAAGTGTAGTTTTAATTAGGTACAGTATAGTCAGGGGAATAAATACTGTTCTCTGCAGCCAGAATCGAGAGTCCCAAAGACATTTTTGCTGCCAGGAAAACTCATCTGGAGTGCAGAGCAATGTGGAGTGGGAGGGGAAAAGTCCAGTTCTCATCATCCACATAGGTACCAATGATATATGTAGAATGAGGAAAGACATTCTGCTGAGAGAATATGAGCAGCTAGGGACTAAATTAATAAGTAGAACTAAAAAGGCAATCATCTCCAGATTACTACCTGAGTCACAAGCTAATTGGCACTGGGTCAATAAGATTAAAGAGGTAAATGCATCATTCAAAGATTGGTATGGGAGATATGGGCTTGAATTCATGGGACGTTGGCACCAGTACTGAAGAAGGAGGGAACTATTCAGATAGCACGGGCTCCACTGAATAACGCTAGGGGCAAGTTGCATACTAGGACTATAGATGAGATTTTAAACTCAGTAGTGGGGGACGGTGGGGGAGTTCAGTTGCATGAAAAATTTGAAAATTAAAGTGGAAAGAGTGCAGGTTAGTAATGAGTGTGATGGTTATCAGAAAAGAAAAGGAAGGGATGAAATGTGTGATTGACATATCACAGCAAGGAATAGTAGAAGAGTAGGGAAATTTGATAATAGAACAAATTTAAAGTCTTTGCATCTGAATGCACAAAGCACGTGGAATAAAATTATTGAGTTAACAGAGCAAATTGAGACAATTGGGTAAGATTTGGTAACTACTACTGAGGTGAAGTTGCAGGGAGACCATGTTTGGGAAATGAATACTGCAATGTTTCAGAAGGATAGACAGGGAAGGAAAAGGAGATTTTGTAGCTTTACTAATAAAGGAAGAGATTAGTGCTGCAATGAGAAATGATATTAGTGCTGGAGATTGAGACATAGAATCAGTCTGGTAGAAATAAGAAATAGGAGGGGAAGGAAGTCCCTGGTAGAAGTAATCCACAGGTACCCAAACAGTAGTCCCACAGTGGGGCACAGTATAAACTAACAAAATACTGCGGACCTGTAAGATAGGTACAGCAGTATTTACTGGTGATTTTAATATGTGTGTAGAATGGATAAATCAAATTGGCAAGTGTAGCCTTGAAGTAGCATTAATTGAATTTTTAGAGATTGATTCTTGGAGCAATGTGTTGGGGAACCAGATAGGGAGCAGGCTATTCTGGATTTAGAACATAAAAACATAAGAAATAAGAGCAAGAGTAGGCCATCTGACCCATTGAGCCTGCTCTGCTATTCAATTAAATCATGGTTGATCTTTTGGTGGACTCAGATCCACTTACCTGCCCGCTCACCATAACCCTAAATTCCTTTACCGTTCAAAAATCTATGTATCTTTGCCTTAAAAACATTCAATGAGATAGCCTCAACTGCTTCACTGGGCAAGGAATTCCACAGATTCACAACTCAGTTTTCAACTCAGTCCTAAATCTGCTCCCCCTTATGTGAGGCTATATCCCTGGTTCTAGTTTGACCTGACAATGGAAACAACCTCCATTCTTATTCTTGTAAATTCCAATGAGTATGGTCCCAGTCTACTCAATCTCACCATATAAGCCAATCCTCTCACTTCCTGAATCAATCTAGTTAACCTCCTCTGCATCCCCTCCAGTGCCAGTACATTCTTTCTTAAATAAGGAGACCTAAACTGTACAAGTACTCCAGGTATGGCCTCACCAGCACCCTATACAGCTGCAGCATAACCTCTCTATTTTTAAACTCCATACCTCTAGCAATTAAGGACAATATTCCATTTGCCTTCTGACTTACCTGCATGCACCTGCAAACCAATCTTTTTGTGCTTCATGCACAAGGACATCCAGGTCCTTCTACACAGCAGCATGCTGCAATTTTTCACCATTTAAAGAATAGTCTATTTTGCTATTATTCCTACCAAAATAGATGGTCTCACATTTACCATTGCACTCCACCTGCACTCCTTTGCACTCCGCCTGTCAGACCCTTGGCAATTCACTTAACCTATCTATATTCTTCTGCAAACCTTCAGTGTCCTATGCACACTTTTCTCTACCACTCATCTTAGTTTCATCTGTGAATTTTAACACACTACACTTGGTCTCCATTTCTAAATCATCTATGTAAATTGTAAACAATTGCGATCCCAACATTGATCAGTGAGGCACACCACTAGCCATTGATTGCCAACCAGGAAAACGCTCATTTATCCCCACTCTTTGCTTTCTGGTAGTTAACCGAACTTCTGTCCATGCTAATACATTATCTGTACACCTTTATCTTATACAGCAGTCTTTTGTGAGGCATCTTGTTGAATGCCTTCTGGAAATCCAGATACACTACATCCACTAGTTCTTTGTATTGTGTAATGTGATAGGTTTCATTAACGATGTAATGGTAAAGGACCCTCTAGGAAAGACTAATCATAGCATGCGAGAATTCCAAATTCAATTGGAGGGTGAAAAACTGGAGTCCCACACTAACATTCCGGAGTTAAACAAAGGTAATTATATAAGCATGAGGACAGATCTGGCCCTTGTGGATTGGTAGGAAGGTGGAACAGTTGATGAGCAATAACAAATGTTTAAGAAGATACTCAATTGCTCCCAAATAAAATATATTCCCAAAAGGAAGAAAAATTGTAAGAGGAGGAAAAAATCATCCATAGCTAATCAAGGAATTTAAAAATAACATAAAGACAAAAACTAAAGCATACCAAATTGCAAAGGTGATTGGCAGGCTGGAAGGTTGGAAAATTGTTAAAGATTAACCAGGGGTTACAAAAAAAAAATCATAAGAAGAGAAAAAGTGAAATTATGGAAGAAAACTAGCACAAAGTATAAAAATAGGTAGCAAAAGCCTCTATCAGTGTTTAAAAAGTAACAGAATAACTCAAGTGAATGTTGGTCCCTTGCAGGATGAGACTGGAGACATAATGGTGGGAAACACAGAAATGGCAGCGTCATTAAATCACCTTTCCCATTGGAGGATACTAGTACCATCTCAATTGGAGCAGGTAATGCAGAGATTATAGAAAACGAAGAACTTAGAACAAATATCATCACTTGGGAAAAGGTACTGAGAAGCCTTTGAGATGGAAGGCAGACAAGTCCCCAGAGCATGATGGCTTACAATCTAAGGTCTTAAAGGAATTGGCAGCAGAGATAGTGATCTCCTGGGGAAGTGCCACAGAGATTGGTTATAGTGTTCCAAACTTACCTGAATGCTGGAACAGTTCCCGTGGATTGGCAAAATGCTAACATAACACCCTTATTCAAAAAGGGAGAGAGGCAGAAAATAGGAATCTATAGACCAGTTAGTTGAATAAGAGTTGTTAGGAAATAGTTAGAATCCATTATTAAAGAAGTAATAACAGGACATTCGGAAAGTCAAAATATAATTCATCAGAGCCAGCATCATTTCATGCAAGGAAAATCATGTTTGACTAAGTTGCTAGAAATCTTTAAAGATAACAAACAATATGATTAAAGGAGATCCTGTAGATTTAGTATATTTGGATTTCTAGAAGGCATTTGATAAGGTGCTGTACAAAAAGTTAATACACAAGATATGAGCATATGAGTTAGGGATACTTTATTAGTTTGGATAGAGGATTGGCTAACCAACAGAAAGCAGAGAGTTGGGATAAATGAGTCTGTTTCTGGTTGGCAAGACATAACTAGTGGGGTGTCACAGGGTTCAGATGTTCGACTGCAGCTATTTATAATCCAAATGAATGACTTAGATGTGGGGATAGAAAGCACTGTAACCAAATTTGCAGGTGACATTAAAATAGGTAGGAAACTAAGTTGCAATAAAGAAATAAGAAACTTACAAATGGATATGGATAGTTTAGGTGAATGCACCAAATTTGGCAGATGAAGCTTAATGTGAATAAGTGTGAGATTATCATTTTGTTTGGAGGAATAGAAAGGCAACTTATTATCTAAAGGGAGAGAAAACTTCAGAGTGCTTTGGTGCAGAGGGACCTGGGTATCCTTGTGTATGAATCACAGAAAACGTGTGTATATACAACAGGTGATAAGGAAAGCAAATGGAATTTTGGCATTTATAGCTCAAGGAATAGAGTTCAATTGTGGGGAAATGGAGATACAATTGTACAAGGCATTAGTGAGTCTGCCCCTGGAATATTGCGTAAATTACATCCCTCTTCCTGTACTTGAAGAGGGATGTAATTTAATTGGAGGCAAGTCAAAGGAGGTTCACTTGATTGATTTCAGAGATATTGGATTTATCTTAAGAAGGGCGGCACGGTGGCACAGTGGTTAGCACTGCTGCCTCACAGCGCCTGAGACCCGGGTTCAATTCCCGCCTCAGGTGACTGACTGTGTGGAGTTTGCACGTTCTCCCTGTGTCTGCGTGGGTTTCCTCCCACAGTCCAAAGATGTGCAGGTCAGGTGAATTGGCCATGCTAAATTGCCCGTAGTGTTAGGTAAGGGGTAAATGTAGGGGCATGGGTGGGTTGCGCTTCGGCGGGTCGGTGTGGACCTGTTGGGCCGAAGGGCCTGTTTCCACACTGTAATGTAATGTAATGTAATCTAATCTAATCTAAAGGGAGAGAAAGCAATTTAGGCTTATATTTTCAAGAGTTAAGAAGAATGAGAGGAGATCTAATTGAGGTATGTAAGATGTTAAAGGGTATTGACAAAGTCATTGTAGAAAGGATGTTTCCTAGTGGGGCATTTTGAAATGAATGGTCATAGTTTTAGACTAAGTGGTAGCAGATTTAGAACAGAGATGAGAAGAAATTATTTTTCTTGAAGGGTTGTGAACCTTTGGATATTACTACTAAAGTAACTCCAAAAATGCCAGTATCCCTTTATCAAGTCATACTTTATTCGCGTGTGTAAAGTTCTTGCCAGCTCTCATAGTGTACAAAACCTCTGACACTTTTGTTTATATATGAGGTTCCCTGATTGGACCAGGTTAACAGCCCCAATCTATGAGATCCACCTGGCTGACTTTGTTATAATCACTGCAACAACCCCTGACTGTGATGAATGCTGAGACATTGAATACATTTCAATAGGAGATAGGCAGATATTTAATTAGTAATGGGGTGAAGTGTTATGGAGAGTGGACAGGAAAGTGGAGTTAAAGCCAAGATGAGGTCAGCCATGATCATATCAAATGGTGAAGCAGACTCATGGGGCTAAATGTGCCTACTCCTGCTCCTCATTCTTATGCTCTTATGTTCTACCTGATAGCATAATTAAAGTGATGTATGATTTGCCTCTCTCTCCTAACAAATAAGGAAGTAAATAATAAGCTTTTTCTGAAGAAAGTTATTGAGAATTTGTGATCATTTGACAGACATGAACTTATGTTTAGAGTTCAGTTATCTTAATTGGCTCGAAGGAATATCACCAACTAAATTGGTTCATCCCTATTGCTGGCTGAGGCAGTTCTTGTGGCCTTATCTTTCTCTTCGGTGATAAGAGCTCCTGGACAACAATAAAACTGTATGAAGAGAGAAGTGACATTTCAATCTATACGCTAGGGTATTTTCATATGTGCTAAATTCTGGTTTCAGTAAAAGGGTCGGTTATCTTTCTGCCAGTTATCTGATGAGTTTGAATAAACTACTGGGTGTCCAATTCTATGTTGTGTTTGTGAGATTTTAAATGGAATGTATAGAAAAATATAATAAAAATGTCTTTGTAGATTAGATTTCCCTACAGTGCAGAAACAGGCCTTTCGGCCTAACCAGTCCATAACGACCCTCTGTAGAGTAACATACCCAGACCCATTTCACCCTGACTAAAGCACCTAGCACTATGGGCAATTTAGCATGACCAATTCATCTAACCTACACATCTTTGGACTGTCGGAGGAAACTGGAGCAAACCCACACAGACAAGGGGAGAATGCGCAAACTCCACACAGACAGTCGCCCGAGGCTGGAATCGAACCTGGGACCCTGGTGCTGTGGGGCAGCAGTGCTAAGCACTGAACCACATGCCACCCCATAATATAAGAGCAAAATACTGCAAATACTGGAAATCTGAAATAAAAATGGAAAATGCAGAAAATACTCAGCAGGTCAGGGCAGGATTTGAGGAAAGAGAAAACCCAACAGAGTTTACATTTTCGGGTGTGTACCCTTTCATCAAAGTATTTCTGGTACTTCCTGCATTTTCAACATATTTAATTTTTCACATGCATTAACAATGCATTTTCTGTGGTAAAGTACAACTTACCCTCTGTAAACCTACACATTATGGCATATTCATATTTACCTGACAGGTTATCTATAGAATTAAAAGGGTTGGGTTCATTTGCTTTGATACACATAAAGAAAGGCAGGCAATAGTTCAACTTTTTAATGACCACAGGACACCCTAAACATTTCATGCGTATGGTATACTTTACTTTCTACTATTGGAAATTCACACACAGCAACATTCTACAAACAGCATTAAGAAAAATGGCCAGATAGCTGTATTAGGTGTTGCTTGATGGATCACTATTGGCCAGGAGATTGGATATTACTTCATTCTTCTTATTTAAAATAGTACCATATGACCTTTTACTGCACCCGGAAGGACCAACAGGTTTAATACCTTCATTGGAAAGATAGCAACCCCAGTTGTGCAATATTGCACTGGCATCTCAGTCCAGATTTAGTGCTCAAAACATCAATCATTGGGGTTGATCTTGAACCACCAGTCTCATTTTCTTAATTCAAATTCAATGTAGGAATTCCCTCAGACCTGCTCCATTGACACTCCAATTGCCAGCAGTACAACATAATCATATTCTCATGCATAAACACATACCTGACACACTTCAGGTGACATTATGGTGGTGGAGTAGACATAATTCGTGGGAGATTTCCAATCTAAATAGCATGATCTAAAAGAGATTTGAAACATGCCTGGTATATTATGCTGTCATAACCTGCCTTTAATGATTCATTTAACTGATGTTTAAGTCCTTGCACAATGTTCAAGGTTAATCGGGCAGTGGAAAGACCGAATTGCTGTAATTACAACTATTTCTTGGCATTGTAGCATAGTTCTGTAATACATGTATCATACAGATGATGGTGCAAGTATTTGACTCCTACATTTTTGGTACAAGTACTAATTGGTCTCATAGAATCCCCTACAGTGTGGAAACAGGCCACTTTGGCCCAACAAGTCCAAACTGACCCTCCAAAGAGTGACCCACCCAGACCCATTCCCCTACCCTATTACTCTACATTTAGCCCTGACTAGTGCACCTAATGAACACATCCCTAAACACTATGGGCAGTTTAGCATGGCCAATTCACCTAACCTGCACATTTCCTCCTGGGAGGAAACTGGAAATCCAGAGTAAACCCACGCAGACACAGGGAGAGTGTGCAAAGTCCACACAGACAGTCGCCCGAGGCTGGAATCGAATTGGGGTCCCTGGCGCTGTGAGACAGCAGTGCTAACCACTGAACCACCATGCCACCCACAGGAAAGTTAATAATTTGACACTACTGTGCTTTTACATCTTGATCTTTTCATTTTCAGTAATTAATTTAGTATTTATTCTGCAGTAATTTACCTAAAATATGAGTGTCACTGCCATCTCGGAACAGAATTGAAATCTCTTCAATTTTAACTTGCCTGAAAATTGTTGATTTATCAACTATTTTATCCTTAGTCTGTCATCTCAAAATTATTTCCTGTGCATAAATGCTTGAATAAAATTTCCATATTTGAAGCATAGCCAATATGACTAGTTGCTTTTATAATTTTTTTATAGGTTGCTGGGGCCATAGACATCTATTGACAGATGTCATACAACCAGCTGGAAGCCTGAAGTAAATTTGCCAAATCATTACTGGCCTGAGAAGAATGGCATTGTATAACAAAGTTTGAATTGATGGCATATTTAATTAAAATGTTGAAGTGGTTAGTTACCGTCATGGTTGTGATGTCAGAAGGCTTGTGATTTTCCAATTAGGAATCCATACTGGATTTTAGTCATTTTAGTAGACTAGTCCAAGGGCAAACCTGTTTGGGAATTGATATATAGTGATTTTTTTTTTGGTTTTGTTAATTGTAAGTATTTGTTGTTTGTCAGCAAATGCCAAAAACGTGCAGTCATTCACCCCATCGTTTCTGCACCAGAATATTCAGAGAGACAGTGCAGATACAATGGACCAAATGGCCAAATTATTGTAATAATTCTCAGATTTAAATTCCATCAGCTGATATGTTGGATTTTAATCATATCCCTAAAATATTAGCCTGACATTCCAATGTAGTGACATGACAACAAATCCACCATGTTCCCATTTCTCTCTTATGTATCCTCTTCTGTGCTGGAGCTATACATCTCCAACAAAGGTGAAAATGCAACAGGCTTAATCCAGATTATACAAGGATTATCTGCACCATTGGATTTAGAACAAATAAACTATTAAAACAGAGGGAGCAACAGTTCCTCTGAAACTTGATGCCTGCTCCAAGTGTCAAATTCAGATTTTATTTGCTGTTTGAAGGACTATTTGAAGTATTTTTTTGAAATATTAAATTGTTTTATGGGTGTGTAATGCCAACAATTACCAACCTGTAGTCATGTGGATAGCTGCCACAATATTCTAACAATGAGGTTATTTTCTGTAATAAGAAGCAGCTTGTTGCATGATAACAAACAGGTATGTTACATTAGTGAGATGAATATTGTTAGCAATTGTTTCTAAGAGAGAACTTGACTAACAGATCTGATCCCTTCAAACTTTAAGATGCTCTGATTTACCCCACCCACATCCTTATGATAACATTAGAGTGGAGTTCAATGCAGTCTTCAGTATTAATCTGTTCAGAGCTATTTCCTTATGTAAAAGAAATGACCTTGGGGTGAAAAATAGAACTTAGTTCATTGAAACTGAAGACTCTTATTCAACACAATTGTTACAAAGGATCTTTGGTCCTTTACAGACATCCTCATTTGTATTTATAGATGGAACTTCTGGTATTTGTTGATGTTTAACACACAAGTTGCTTTGTTATGTCAGCCATAGGTATGTGTGGTAACAATGATTTCACAGTATGCAGTTGCATTTGAGTCTAACATTAGCTGGTATGCACGAGGAGTAACCAGAATAACCGGAGAAACTAACCAGAAATCAGTCGACACCCAGTTTTGCCAGCTAAACCTGATTGTGGTCATTTGTGATTTCTTGGGAACAGTTGATTTGTGAACTAGAAACTGATTGGATGAAAGCTGAAGATACTGTTCCTCATGAGGCTTTGTGCTTGTGTGTCAATTATCAAATTGTATTATCCTCTTTTCTGTGTGTCATATCAGACCATTCACACATATCACCCTTTCCTGTATATCAGTATCTGCTTGGACAAAGTTTGCATACTCTTGCCATTGTACTTATTATCAATTTAGTTTAGTTAGGTATAGTCAGATGTCTACCTATAACTGGTGGAGCCCCAGTTTCTCCCAGTGCTAGAAGAGTGACGTTTAATGACTATCAGTTGCAGCAGACAGCTTAGAAGTTGTGATTGCAAATAATCATCTGCTCCTGAGTCTTTGTGTTTGTCCTTACTTCACAATCTAAATCCACAGAAGCGATGCTGCTTCCAGTTCCTCACACTTTTGCTGCTACAATACCCCTGGCCACTGTATGCGGCTATTGTTGGGGAGCTCTGCTTTGTTCGTTGCTGTAAAAGCCAGTGACCCTGATTCATTATTAGGGCCAAACTGCCCTGATTCATTATCAGTGCCACACTGGATCTAATGCCATAGCTTTACAAAACCCTCTGATTTAAATGTGACTTTTGAGTGATGTAATTGTGAATGAATTTAAGTGATTGCATCTCAATGAGTGGAAGAAGGAAAAGAGAACAGAAAGATATTAGTCTGCCCATCTTGTGAATGGCTGCAATGTAAATGAGCATGACTTTAGAAAGTGACTGGAACAGAGGTATTCTAAGCCTCTCCATTCCTATTTCGTGCTGTTGAGCAACTGGCACATTGTTTCAAAATATACTTAATGATTTCATTGGGTTAGCAGAGACAGAGATGTTTTCGGATGAATAAAAGGGAAGGTAACTGAGTCAAAGAGAAATGTGTGGATATTTACAAGAACAACAGTTAACCATTGCAAATTGTCCTTTCACATGTCACAATATTACCCATCCTGAATTAAATTAATTCATATTAGAAGGGTCATGTTCTGTAATCAGTAGTAGAACCCTGCTTCTAAAGGTCTACAAACCTCACCATTTATTCTATGATTCCTAAGTGACTGTGACTGCAGAATCGCAAAGCAACAGCACTTGATTAATTCATCATTGCTTCTACGGTGAAGACTGCACACAATGCTAGAAAATGACAGGCAGTCAGAGAAGGTCTTGATACTGACTTTCTCCCAAGAACTGGTAATAATTAATTTCAAACACGGCCTGGTAGTTGGAGATGGAAATGAACATATGAGCATAAGAAATGTGTAGGAGTTAGCCATACAGCTTCTCACACCTGCTGTATCTTTCATGGTTGAATGTTTTACATCAAGCTTCACTTTCCTGCAGTATCCCCAAATTCCTTAATTCCCTGTAAATCCTAAATATTTATTGATCTCTGTCATGAGTTGCAGCAAGTTATTAGGAAGGCTAAAGTAATGGTAGTCTTTGTTGCAAGAGGATTTGAGTAGAGGAGTAGTGAACTGAAAATGTGTTGCTGGAAAAGCGCAGCAGGTCAGGCAGCATCCAAGGAACAGGAGAATCGACGTTTCGGGCACAAGCCCTTCTCCTCCTAGAGGAGTAGTGAAGTCTTGTTTCAATTATATAAAGGTTTGGTTAGACAGTGCCTCGAGAACTGTGCACAGTTTTGGTCTCCTTACCTGAGGAAAGATATTACTGCCACAGAGATGATGATGGCGCTGTACTATGAACAAAGATTGGGAAAACTGAGCCTGTTTTCTCTGGAGTTTTAAAGAAATGAAAGATATTCTCATTGAAACCTACAAAATTCTTAAAGGAAAGGGTAGGGTAGATTCATTTACATTTTGCGTGGTTGGGAGGAGAGAACCAGGGGACACAGTAACGGGGGGGTACCATTTAGAATCAAGATGAGGAGAAAGATTCTAACTCAGTGGTTTGTGGATCTTTGGGATTAATAAGTGTGGCACTGGAAAAGCACAGCCTGTCAGGCAGCATTCAAGGAACAGGACAGTCAATATTTCAAGCATAAGCTCTTCATCAGGAAGTGAAGCTTGAAATGTTGACTCTCCTGCTCCTTAGATGCTGCCTGGCTGGCTGTCATTTTCTCGCACCACACCTTCTGACTCTGATCTCCAGCACTGCAGTCATCATGTTCTCCGAATGTTTGGAACTGTCTATCCTAGTTGACCCTGGAAGTTCAGATTTTGAATAGATTTAAAGTAGCAGCTTATAGATTTCTGAATACTAATAGCAGAAAAGGTATCAGGATAATGAGAATAAGACATTGAAGTGTTTGATGAGCCATGCTTGTATTAAATGGTGGACTAAGCTCAACGGGCTAAATCACCTACTCCTGTTCCTATGTGCCGACTTACTGACTCATCCATAATCCCCTGGGAGAGAAAGGTTTAAAGATCCACAACCAATATATCCTCAAAGCTATTTTTTATTCTGAAGGTCTGTTGATTTCAATGTGTTGTTTACTTGATTTTTTTAAAACATTTCCTCACCCGTACTTTAAACAATGAAATTTGTTATCTGGATATGCTGTCACTTCCAAGTTTCTATATGCAAATGGAACACACATTGTTTACAAATTTACAAGCAAAGGAATTTCTCTTTATCATGCATGTTGACTTTTATTGTATTATTTGATGACTCTGTTTAGTCTCCAGAACAAAGTTAAAAATCAGACAGCATCAGGTTCTCATCCAACAGGTTCATTTGGAAGTATTAGCTTTTGGAGCACTGATGCTTCATCATGCAGCTAATGGGGCAGGATCGTAAAACACATTCCAATCTTGATGCAGACTGGTTCTATTTCCAAAGTAAGAATTTATAAAGTGTCACAAGGATTGACTGCTTGCATTGACTGCTTGCAGTTTGTTTGCTTTTTGAGCAAAATAGAATATATCTGCAAATACAATTCTGCAAATGCAAATTCACCCCATAGACTTATATATGTGTATGTATGTAGGAAAGAGTGTGAGTGTGAGTGTGTGTGTGTGCAGGCATGACTCAAAGATTGGAATACATACAGACTCTAACCTCACACCTTTAATGAATTGCCTGAACTAAGATGTCAGCGTTTTTTATAAAACCTTAAGTTATCTCGGGAATGTGACTTGAAAGAAGTGCTGGGATTTACATACTAATGAATTGAAATCTGCAACCCATTCTAAAAGATGAAAGACTAAACAGCAATCTAGATTTGTTCAATATATCATATTAGTTGCATGACACTATGATCTTGTGCTATAAATTCTGTGTTTTATGATCCTGCCCCACTAGCTACCTGATGAAAGAGCAGCACTCCAAAAGCTAGTATTTCAAAATAAAGCTGTTGGACTATAACCTGGTGTTGTGTGATTTTTAATTTTGTCTACCCAGTCCAATACCAGCACCTCCTCATCATAGTCTTCAAGGGTAATGGTATTTGAGTTCATGCAATTTTTGACAAAAACTTTTAATTTACAGCTTGATCTGTGTACACATTATCTTAAGACCAGGCTAGACCTTCAAGCTCTCACTACTTAATCATATGACTTTGATATGATTACCACATCATCAAGTATGCTTCTGATATTAATCCCATTAGTCTACATCTGAACCCCTTATCGTCTGATCATACAGCAGTACATGGGAACATCATCAGCTGCATGTTCCCCTCCAAGCCACTCCCCCTCTTAGTTTGAAAACATATCCTGTTCCTTCACTGTCGCTGAGTCAAAATCCTGGAATCCCTCTCTAATGTCATTGTGGGTCTACCTGCAGCATTTAAACTGCAGCTCGCCACCACCTTCTCAAAGGCAACTAGAGACGGGCAATATTTTCTGGCCCAGCCAGCAATGCCCATGTCCCATGAATGAAGAAAAAAATTAGTTATTGTCTCTCCAATCAGGGAAAACAGGCCTTAGTAGTTTTTTTATCCATCAAGTCTTCCAAGAATCTTATAAGTATTTAGTGAAATCAATCCTCATTCTTCCAAACTCAAGAGTATGGATATCCAGTCCCACCCTGACAATAATGACTATCATACTATCATACAGCTTGCTGATTGCTTGCTGTACCTGCCTGTTAGCTTTCTGTGATTCACATACAAGAAAATCCAAATCCTTCTGAATCATAGCATTTATGAACTTCTCAACTAGGCTATTCCATTATTCCTAACAAAGCTTCCTGTTAATCCACATTTTTCTAGCTTCCAGCAGACGATGACACATCCCTCCCAGATCGTCTCAATGCCTTCTATGTTCACTTTGAGCAGAATTTCAGTGGAGACGTAACACCTATTCCAACAAGTCCTGACGAACATATCCCAACAGTCACTGCATCAGAGGTCAGATCAGTTTTCCTTCGTGTGAATCCAAGGAAAGTGATGGGACCAGGCAGAGTACCAGGTACTCTGATCAACTGGCAGAGGTCTTCTCAGACATCTTCAACCTCTCCCTGCAGCAGGCCACTGTCCCTGTCTGTTTCAAGAGGGCCAACATCATCCCTGTGCCTAAGGAGGCTCAGGCGGCATGTCTCAATGACTACCATCCAGTGGCCCTAACTTTGGTAGTCATGAAGTGCTCTGTTGGTCATGGCATTAATCAACTCCAGCCTCCCCACTACTCTTGACCCACTCCAATTTGCTTATCAGACCAACAGATCCACAACAGATGTCATATCACTTGTCCTTCACTCCTCCCTAGAACATCTTAACACCAAGAACAGCTACATAAGAATCCTACTCATTGACTACAGTTCAGCCTTCAATGCTATTATCTCCTTGAGACTGATTACTAAACTTAGTGATCTCAGGCTAAGCCCCACTCTCTGCACTTTATCCTCAGGTTCCTGACCCACAGGCCACAATCAGTGCAGATTGGGGACAATATTTCATCATCACTAACACTCAACACTGGAACCTCCCAGGGGTGTGTACTCAACCCCCTACTGTACTCACTGTATACCCATTACTGCGTCACTAAATACCAGACGAATGCCATTTACAAGTTCACTGATGACACCACTATAGTCGGTCAAATTTCAGACAGCAATGAAACAGACTATACACAGGAGATGGAAGACTTGGAAAAACGGTCCACTGAGAACAATCTAGCTCTCAATGCCAGCAAAACCAAGGAACTCATTATTGACTTTTGGCGGGATGTTACTCATGCCCCTCTACACATTAACAGCACAGAGATGGATCCAGTGGACAGTGTCAAGCTCCTGGGAGTGCTCATCCACAACAAGCTTTTTTGGACTCTTCATGTGGACGCACTGGTTACAAAGGCCCTTTTCTTCCTCAGGCAACTGAGGAAATTTGGTATGACAGTGAATATCCTTGCCAACTTTTATATATGCGCCATCAAGAGCATTCTGTCTGGATGTATTACTGCCTGGTATGGCAACTGCACCATTCAAGATTGGAGATGGTTACAGAGAGTGGTGAACTCAGCCTGGACAATCACAAAGGCCAACCTCTCATCTATAGAATCCATCTACCAGGCCCGCTGTCAAGGAAGGGCCACCAGCATTCTCAAAGATCCATCCCACCCTGGCCATGTTTTTCTACAACCTCTCCTATCAGGGAAAAAGTACAGAGGTCTGAATACACGCACCAGCCAGTTTTGCGACAGTTTCTACCCTGCTGTTGTTAGAATACCGAATGGACTCACTAACTCTTAACATTCGCCTATACCTGTGTTTTTGTTTTTGCTGCTGGAAAACTGGAGCACTTGGAGGAAACCCACGCAGACACGGGGAAAATGTACAAACTCCATACAGACAGTTGTCTTAGGCTGGAATTAAATCCAGGTCCTTGGTGCTGTGAGGCAGCAGGGCTAACCACTGAGCAAACATGCCTCCACCTTTTATAGCCTCTTCACAACTTACATTCTTATCCAACTTTATTGCTCTCAAGTCTCCTAATCTATTCTTGTCTAGTTTTGAAGGCATCTCCCAAATCTACTCAGATACAATGGGAATCAAACACACACTGTGTGTACAATTCTGAAATGCACCCTCGCCGAGCTAACCAAACATCCAGAGTCAACCTTGTTGATTATAGCCTACATTAGAGTGGTGCTGGAAAAGCACAGCCAATCAGGCAGGATCCGAGGAGCAGGAAAATTGACATTTCGGGCAAAAGCCCTTCATCATGATTATAGTGCAATACTACTCAGGCAGAAAAAGTAATCAACACTTTTTTTTTTCTCTGGACTCTCAATGAAAGGATAGGAGATTGCTCAACAGTAAGATCCTTGCAATTACTGTGACAACCTCTAACAACACATCTGCGTGTCCATTTATCTCAACACTCACTCTTTCCCTTGTTCAGGAGCACAGAGACACCCATTTATTGAAGAACATGTATTTTAAATGTTGAATTGATGTAACATGATAAAAGGTACTATAAGCCACAGCAATGGAAACTCGTTGCTTTCTGAAATAACTGCACAGAGACCAGTATCCCGTCACCAAGTCACCCTTCATTTACATGTGGCTTATACATGTGCTCTGACCAGCCAGCTCAGAGACTGTGCCTGGGATCAGGAGATGCTCTATCTCCTGTTAAATCTGTCAGCCCAGGCTCCCTGATTGACTCACGTTAATAATCCCATTCATGAATAACACAGTTAATGGGATCCACCTGACCCTGGTTCCAATCATTACACTTTCCAACAACCATCCTGCCTTTTATCCTCATTGTTGAAATAGGGCTGTGACATAGACAGATAACCTTCAAAAGTCTCACGGCAGCTCCTGGATTGTTATGAATCCACATGCACAAAACTGTTCCTGTCACTGCAAACTAATGTGCACTTAATGGAAATAGGAAATTTAAGGCTTATTGCAGTTCATATAATTGTGGGAACTAACAATTATGGCACATATGCCAGGGAGGTATAATCAGTAGCCCTCGAGGGTCTGGCAATTCTGTGACTGCAATCAAATTGAATAAATTGAACTGCCCTGAGCAGACCAGGCATTTTGGTGATTTACCTAATAGAGGAGATCACGGTGAATTGGCTGATCGTGCTGAAGGTTCCTGTGACATCCTGCAAAGAGCCTTTTGCTTAAAAATTCAAGAGCATGGTCACTTTCTCAATGTGAGATCTAAACCTTGGTTTCAGATTTCAGAACACAACAAACATTTCTCCTCCAATTGCTTATGTCTGAAGCATAATCTCCAGCAACAGTTTCCATGGGGACGATCTCTGAAAGTGATTCACAAAGTTATTCTGAGTCTATACATCATACTTGACAGGCAATCCTATGGTGGTGAATATCTCTTCTAGTTCTGATTCCTGTCTAACCTTTCAGTCTCCAGGAGTTTCTATTCAAACTCATCTAACTCATATAAAACGCTAATTCAAATCGAGAAACCTAATCTGTAGATCTCATAACCTGGCCTGAATGTTTGTTCCTGAGGTGGGAAACTTGAAATGGGAAGCATGAGAAGGGAAATATCCTTGTGCACCACACCCACATCTGGAAAAATGTCCCGGAATGGTGGAATTTTCATTCCTGGTGATTGGTGTGAATAGAGTCAGGTTAATTGTTCAATCAAGTTGTATGCTTGTTCTTAAGTTCTCTAGCCCTCACATGACCCACATCCACTGCAATAGCCCTTCAAACTTTCAATGCCAACTCATGTCCCTCAAACTCCACAATGAACCTTTATAGGCCCTAATTCCAATTTAATGTAAACCCATGCCAATCCATCCACAAAACTGTTGCCCTTACACCCTGTATGCCAACTCACCCAGTATCCATCATGGGCAGACTTCTGGATTCATATTGATATGAAATAAATTTCCATATATCTATTACAACCCTCCCTATATTTAACAAAAAGTAGCTTTAATGGAAGACAATTCTAAAATCAATCCCTTCAAATACATAATCTCTAATAAAAATGAATAGATTTTATTTAGACTCCCACAAACACAGTTATCCTTGAATACTTTCTTTTAGCTCTCAATCAAACTTAAGACATCATGCTTGAGTAGTTTGCGGCTGACAAGCAGTAATAATGATGAATGATTGCCCCTGAGGAAATATCAACAAACTGCTATTGTAATTAATAGACCAGCTTTTTTTGTCTCTCCCTAACACAGGCTTTTTTTCACTTTTAGAAGGGCTAAGGATTTAAATAAATTCACAGCATGCCTGTCCTAGAGACTTTCTCCACCCTTTGGAAGCATCTATATCTATTGTAAAAACCTGTAGCTCCCATTCTGTGGGATAAAGCTTTACAGTTTAAAAAAAAATGCTTTCTATTTGAGCTCAGCGCGGACTTCAAGTGACTCCAATGAGTTTGTGTTTTTTGCCGGTGAGTCATGGCCCAATCCTTTCGCCTACTGCAAAAAATGAAATATGTCTGAAATGGGACGGGACTCCCTGCTAACAGTCTGGAAATTTGGAGGAGTCTTCCCATCCCCTGGTAAGTCCAAACCTCTGGCAAAATTACTTGCTAAAATATGAAAGAGTTGTTATGCTTTCAATTGATGGTACTATGGGACATGTCAGATCCAGGAATGAAATCTAGTCTGATAGATTCGATCATATATTTTTGTTAATGTGATGATAAATCACAGACATATAATCACATGGTGCTGCAGAGATTCTTTAACAACACAGAAGTTAATTACACAAAATGCAAAAAAGCCCAGTTTATCTAGATATAGAACACATATAGAAAACAAGGGATTAGAACAGCCAGGAAAATAAATTTTCAATCATCACTTTCAACACCATCACTTTACAGTGATTCAAATCCACAGAAATTTCCACTCTATATCAAATCTTCAGGTTAATCATAATTCATTCTCCCCTGCTATTTCCTGTGAATTGTATGGTCTTCTTACCCAAATACTCACAAAACTGAAAGCTTTGACTTTCTCAGCATTGACAAAATTGGTTTGTTGCACAGCTATCTTACAATCAGACATACAGGGGTCTTGGAATAATCGTCAATGGTATGATTCCAGATAAGGGATTCTGGATTAGTGGTGCTGGAAGAGCATAGCAGTTCAGGCAGCATCCAAGGAGCAGTGAAATCGACGTTTCGGGCAAAAGCCCTTCATCAGGAAAGGATAATCCAGATAATCCAATATCTGTAGTAAATATCAACACTCTGCACCATAAACCAAACTTACACTTTGCTTGTCAAAAAAGGCTCAAAAGACACTATTCAGAATGAATTTGACTTTAAATCCAGATAGTAACCAGATATTGAACAGATTGCCATTTGAAACTCAATTGCTGAGGTCACAAATAAACACAATCCTAACGCTTATAGTCATAGAGATGTACAGCATGGAAACTGACCCTTCGGTCCAACCCGTCCATGTCAATCAGATATCCTAACCCAATCTAGTTCCACCTGCCAGCACCCGGCCCAAATCCCTCCAAACCCTTCCTATTCATATATCCAACCAAATGCTTCTTAAGTGTTGCAATTGTACCAGCCTCCACCACTTTCTCTGGCAGTTCATTCCATACACGTACCACCCTCTGTGTAATAAAGTTGCCCCTTAGGTCTCTCTTATATCTTTCCCCTCTCACCCTAAACCTATGCCCTCTAATTCTGGACTCCCCGAACCCAGGGAAAAGACTTTGTCTATTTATCCTATCCATGCCTCTTATGATCTTGTAAACCTTTATAAGGTCACCCCTCAACCTCCGATGCTGCAGAGAAAACAGACCCAGCCTGTTTAGCCACTCCCTATAGCTCAAATCCTCCAACTCTGGCAACATTGTTGTAAATCTTTTCTGAACCCTTTCAAGTTTCACAACATCTTTCTGATAGGAAGGAGTCCAGAATTGCATGGAATATTCCAACAGTGGCCTAACCAATGTCCTGTACAGCCGCAACATGACCTCCCAACTCCTGTACTCAATACTCTGACCAATAAAAGAAAGCATATCAAGCATCTTCTTCACTATCCTATCTACCTGTGACTCCACTTTCAAGGAGCTATGAACCTGCACTCCAAGGTATCTTTGTTCAGCAACACTCCCTAGGACCTTACCATTAAGTTACAAGTCTTGCTAAGATTTGCTTTCCCAAAGTGCAGCACCTTGCAATTATCTGAATTAAACTCCATCTGTCGCTTCTCAGCTCATTGGCCCATCTGACCAAGATCCTGTTGTAATTAGAGGTAACCTTCTTCGCTGTCCACTACACATCCAATTTTGGTGTCATCTGCAAACTTACTAACTGTGCCTGTTATGCTCACATCCAACTCATTTATGTAAATGACAAAAAGTAGAGGACCCAGCACCGATCCTTGTGGCATTCCACTGGTCACAGGCCTCCAGTCTGAAAAACAACCCTCCACCACCACCCTCTGTCTTCTACCTTGGAGCCAGTTCTGTATCCAAATGGCTAGTTCTTCCTGTATTCCGTGAGATCTAAACTTGCTAACCAGTCTCCCATGGGGAACCTTGTCGAACGCCTTACTGAAGTCCATATAGATCACATATGCCCTCATCAATCCTCTATGTTGAGATCGCTTACTGAAGAGTTCTGTATGCAAGTGTTGATTTTTAATAGAATAGTCGACATAATGTTAAATACAGAGGAGTTGCCAAAATTACAAAAAATAGTGAGAAGCTTGAAATTGTGTTTCTCATTTTCTAAGTATATAGAGCAGAAGTGCACTACCTTTGAAGAGAAACATTTTTTCTGTCAGAAAATAAGTCTCGTTTGCTGTTGCTTGAAGGTTTTTTTGCTTGCATGTAGATGTTCAAAAGGTCAAACAGATACTTCATTGCCACTCTTCCAACATAGAACAACAAGAGCAGCACAGAAACACCACTTCTGCAATTTCCCCTCCAAATCACACACCATGCTCACTTTGAAATACGTTTCTGTGCTTTCAGTTTTACTGGGTCAAATTCCCAGAACTCCCTTCCTAACAGCACTGTGGATGTCTATACACTCCCAGAGTACAGCAGTTCAAGTAGGCAGTTCGAGGCAAATAGGAATTAGCAATAAATGCTGATCTAGTCAGCAACACCTACATTTAATTACTGATCTTTTAAAAATTTCCAGATTCCTAATGAGAGAGAATATCCACCCTGTCATGTCAGATTCATATATGTTTCAATAGCATCATCTTTAATTATTCTAAATTGCAATGAGTATAAGCTAACCTGTCAAGCATTCCACGTAAAACAAATCCCTTATTCATGAAACAGGTTGATGAGCCTTCTCTGAGTTGCTTCCAAAACAAGTATTGCCCTTAATGAAAAGAATGCACTCCCTAGGCATGGACTCACTATATGCTCTGTATAGTTATTCCAAGAATTCCCTCCTTTAATCTATTCCCCTTGCACTAAAGGCCAACATTCTGTTTGTCTTCCGAATTTTGTGTTTTACATGCTGCTGACTCCTTGCAATTCATGTACACGGCACCTAAATCTCAGATCTCTCTGCACTAGAGTGTTCTGCAGCCTCTCTCTAAGTAGAATTCTGTTTTCCTGCTATCCTTGCCAAAGTGGACATACTTATATTTTTGCATTTTATATGTCCTGCTGCAAAATATTTGCTCAACCCATTTATTTCTCTTTGCTACGTCTTTTTATGCTCCTCAGAACTTATTTTCCTTTGTCATTATATCGTCAGTAACTTGGTCTTCAATACTGTCCACCCCTTCATCCAAATCAAGATCCCAAGAGGGATTGGGGTCTTGGAATTTTCCATTCTTTTTGTGCCACCTAATTTTATCCAGCACTAGTAGATGCATTTGAAGCTCCCTTTCTGCCCAAAACCCAATTATATCTCCTGGTACTGCTTTATAAATAAAAACAAATCATAATTTTATAATTTCCCAACATCATTCAGGTTCTCTTCTTCCTGCTTTTTCTCTGGACCGCAATTTTAAATTGCAGCATACTGGAACTGATTTATATGTGTTCCATGTACAAATGAAACAATTACTTTCTTACAATGGTTTCCTCCAAAGCCATCACTAAAAGTTGTTTTTTGACATAACTGTCCAATTGCCTGTGTACCTGCATTTTTTGTCCCACCCAACAATAGTTAAATTTTCTAACAACTGGACTGTTAAATAAGTCCTTGTGGCTCAGTGCTGTGTCTCTCACTTTAAGTTAGAAGCCATGAGTTCAAGACCCAACTGCTCTCAAGTTTTGCCTGAAAATGATGATTAAAAATATTAACAACTGAGTTGTTGAAGGCCAATTGGATTGAAGGTTGGTTTGCTTTATCACATTTAGGTCACTGGATTGTGGATCCTAGAATTTTGCTTATATCAATTTGGATGCTAGGCAACCAACTATGATGCTAAGAAATTGTGAATCAATGGAGTGACTCAATATGGTTTGACATTAAGTGTCAGACAAATCAAAGTAAGAAATTGACTTCAAACGCTTTGGAGTTTTATGGACTATGAATCTGAAAAGGTGTCCCTTCAAATTAAATATTCAAAACAAGACATCTTATGTCCTATTATCAAAATAAGGCACAAGTTAGAAATCTGAAACTAAACAGAAAAGCTGCTAACATTTAATGGGTCAATCTTCATCTACAGGATGAAAGGCACAGTTTGTGTTTCAGGTATAAATCTTAATTAGAAGGTTTTTAAACAAAGGATTATTAGCTGAAACATCTTTTACGTTTTTATCAGTTCCTGACTTTATGTCTGCCCTATCACCTTAAAACCCCCATACTGATACAGTGTTCAAATAAACTTACCACAGAAAGTGAAGTCCAGTTATTTCAAGTCCAAGTAACATATTAAATGACACAGCAATCAATGTTTCTAACCCTGATAATTTAAAATGAAGAGTTTCATTTTTTCAGATCTCAATAAAATAAGAATAAATCAAACTTTTAAGATGTGCTTTTTTCTACCATTTTCTCCATTAATCCAGTCTTTCTTTGAGTCCTTCTTATTTGATTTGACATTGAATGCACCACTCTAATTAACACCACCTTTGTACTTTCTATTTGACAATCCCTCAATCTTATCAGTGAAGGAGATACGTTATTGCTTGACTATTTGCTCAAATCTGGGGGAGGCGATGATGTAGTGGTAATGTCCCTGCACCAGAGGCCCAGGTTAATGGGCTAGTAACACAAAGTCAAAGCTCACCATGACATATGGTATTACTTGAATCCAATAAACAGTCTGAATTAAAAAGATAGTATAATGGTGACTGTGAAATTGCTATCAGTTGGTACTTACAAACTGGCCCACTAATGCATTTGAGGGAAAGAAATCTGCCATCTGTATTTGTTCTGGCCTCCAGATCTACAGCAATGCGGTTGGCTCTAAACTACTCTCTGAGAATGGGCAAGAAATGCTGGTCTGGGCAGGGAAATCCAAAATCTATGGATGAATTTGAAAAAAACTGCACTGTTTCTATTATGCACTTCCAGAGCAAAATATCATTAAGTTTAAATAGGTAAGGGCAAGATTAGTTAACAGCAGGCAATATGCATTTCCAGTTTATAGGAATTCTTGGGCTACCAAACAATTAAGCACACTGCAATAATAGATTTCAGCCTAGTGTCAACATTACCAATATTTGCTGTATTTCATTTCCTGGAGATGGTGGAATAGAGCTATTATCAATGGATTAGTCACACAGACTATGTCTCTGAGGAGGTGGGTTTGAAGCCCATCTCACTACAGATGATGAAATTTGAATTCTATTAATAATCCGGACCATGAAACCACTTCTTTAAAAATAAATAATCTGTTTCACTATATCCCTCAGGGAAGGAGAGGCTGTTATCATCACTTGTTGTGACGCAAGACTCGCAGCAGTATGGTTAACACTTAACTGCCCTATGAACAAGCCCAGAAGACACTCAATTGCATCTAACCATTATGACGTGTAATTAAAGGAATGAAAATGGATGGATTACCTTGCATCCACCAAGGCACTGGAAAAGAAAATGGCACTACAGCTCTGTCTATCCTGCAAATTCCTCCTGAGTAATGAAGAAGGGCTTGTAGCACAGAATATAGAAACGTACAGCACAGAACAGGCATTTTGGCCCACGATGTTGTGCTGAGGTTTAATCCTAATGTAAAATATAATAATTTAACCTATGCACCCCTCAACTGACTGCTCTCCATGTGCCTGTCTAACAGTTGCTTAAATGTCCCTAATGTCTCTGCTTCCACCACCACCGCTGGCAACGCTTTCCATACATTCACAACTCTCTGCATAAAGAACCTACCTCTGACGTCTCCTCCATACCTTTCCCCTAATATCTTAAAACTATGACCCCTCGTATCCGTCAATCCTGCCCTGAGGAAGAGTCTCTGGCTATTGACTCTATCTATTCCTCTCATTACCTTGTACACCTCTATCAGGTCTCCTCTCTTCCTCCTTCTCTCCAGAGAGAAAAGTATGAGCTTTTTCAAACTTTCTTCATAAGGCAAGCCCTCCAGTCCAGGCAGCATCCTGGTGAACCTTCTTTGCACCCTCTCCAAAGCCTCTGTATCTTTCCTATAGTAGGGCGACCAGAACTGGACACAATATTCCAAGTGTAGTCCCACCAGGAACATGTAGAGCTGTAGCTAAATCTCACGGCTCTTAATCTCAATCCCCCTGTTAATGAAAGCCCAAACACCATGTGCTTTCTTAACAAGCCTATCCACTTGGGTGGCAACTTTGAGGGATCTATGTACTTGCACATCCAGATCCTTCTGTTCCTCCACACTATTAAGAATCCTGTCTTTAATCCTATATTCAGCATTTGGGTTCGACCTTCCAAAATGCATCACTTTGCATTTATCCAGGTTGAACTCCATCTGCCATTTCTCAGCCCAGCTCTGTATCCTGTCTATGTCGCACTGCAGCCTGCAATCGACGACACCTCCAACCTTTGTGTCATCTGCAAATTTACTAACCCACCCCTCAACCTCCTCATCCAAGTCATTTATAAAAACTACAAAGAGCACAGGCCCAAGAACAGAGCTCTGCGGAACCCCACTCAACACTGGCCTCCAGGCAGAATAATTTCCATCTACAACCACTCTCTGCCTTCTGTCAGCCAACCAATTCTGAATCCAGATAGCCAAATCTCCCTGTATCCCCTACTTCCTGACTTTATGAACGAGCCTCCCGTGGGGAACCTATCAAATGCCTTGCTGAAGTCCACATACACCGCATCCACTGCTCGACCTTTGTTGACCTGTCTTGTCACCTCCTCGAAGAACTCAATAAGATTTGTGAGGCATGACCTGCCCCTCACAAAGCCACGCTGACTGCCTATAATCACACTATGTTTGCCAAATAGTCATAGATTCTATCCCTCAGAATACTTTCCAAAACTTTGCTGACCACAGACATAAGACTGACTGGTCTGAAATTGCCAGGGATTTCCCTATTACCCTTCTTGAAAAGAGGAACAACATTCGCCTCCTTCCAATCCTCTAGTACGACTCCCGTGGAGAATGAGGAGGCAAAGATCTTCGCCAGCGGTTTAGCAACCTCCTTTCTCACTCCCCAGAGCAGCCTAGGATAAATCTGGTCTGGCCCTGGGGACTTATCAATCTTAATGTTTTCCAATATTTCCAGCACATCAATTTCATCAACCTTGATCTGGTCAAGACTGTATCCCAACTCCTCAAAGTTCTCATTCACAACAAGATCCCTTTCTTTCGAGAAAACTGAAGCAAAATACTCATTCAGGGCTTCCCCTATCTGCTCAGACTCCACGCACAAGTTCCTTACGCTATCCCTGATCGGCCCTATCTTCTCCCTGATCATTCCTCACGTTTGAGTAAAATACCTTTGGGTTCTCCCTAATCCTATTTGCCAAGCCTTTTTCATGCCCCCTCCTGGCTCTCCTCAGTCCATTCCTGAGCTCCTTTCAAGCCTGTAATCCTCTAGAGCTGTGCTAGATCCTTGCCTCCTCCACCTTACATAAGCTGCCATCTTCCTTTTGACGAGAAGCTCCTCTGTTCTCATCATCCAAGGTTCCTTAATCTTACCCCTTCGTACCTGTCTCAGAGGAATAAATGCATGCATCACTTGTAACAACTGCTCCTTAAACAGTCTCCACAAGTCTGCTGTGCCCTTTCTGTGGAACAATTGCTCCCAGTCTGTACTTCCCAACTCCTGTATCAAAATTGGATAATTGCCATTTGAACTAGTTGAGCAGCAGCCTTACATACAGTCAGGAGGGAGTTTCCCTCAGCGTTTACTCTGGACCCCATGAAGTCTCATGGCATTCAGTGAAACATGAGCAAGGAAACCTTCTGCTGTTTCTGTGCTTCTCTGCTGTTTGCAATAGGGATTTGAAATGGGTGAAGGGTTTTAAATATTTTAAATTTGTATGCAGATTTTATTGATGGTAATTTGAATCATAGAATATTTAGATACTGTGAAACTGCTTCAACTTTAAGTAATCATCAACACTAAGTATGTTAAATATAATAGATAGAAAATAAAATCCATGTTTTATTACTCTAACAAGAAAATTAAATGATCATCAACAAAATAACTATGATGCAATTACAGGTCATGAAAAGTATGGACCATACCATTCAAAACCGGTCAAAACATTCATACATTGGATGTTGTTATCACTAGCTAGGCCAGCATTGATTGTCCACCAAATTATCTTTGATGGCAAGCTTCCTACTCAAATTACTGCAATCCACAGTGTGGGAAGCCATTTTTAAAAGTGAGGCTTGTGGAGCCCTTATTTCTCCCTCCATTAGCAGTCATGATACAAGTGTCTTTTTTTTAACTAAAGAGGAAACAGAAACATGCAGTAGCTTGGAAAACTCCAGTAATAGAAAAAAAAAGTCTCTCTCTTTGGAAATGGTGTGCTTGATTCTGCAAAAGGTAATTAGCCTTAAGAGAAAAGTGACTGTGAGAACAGAGATCTTTTGCAAATATGGCTGCATGCCTTGCTACAGTCTCCAGAAAAACCATGGTTTCAACATAGAATTCCTTCATTGAAGACATGGATTTTTGTTTCAATTCCACCAACCCGTACCTTGTGTAGAATTCTACTTGACTGCATGTTAGTGTGTGTGTGTATATCTTGGAATTCAGGACAGATTTTTACTTTTTAATGTTTACGCCTATTTGCTGTGGGAATTCACAAACAAACTAGCTCTTTAATTCAGATTAATCGGAGGATATCTGTCTGGTATGTTCTTTATAGTTTCAATACACATGCAAGTATATATTGAGTTGATTGCACATTTTTTAAAATTCAAACTTTACATATCAACCTCAGGCATAGGGAGAGAGGAATTTTTTTCACTTCTCCAGACTTGGTTGCAATGCAACCGTGTAAAATGGCCTATTGATGCAAATCTGAAATATATATTGTGTGTAAATCTTGTGCAGATCTCATGCCGGTTAAACCAGACTATTATCAAAACTCACATTAATAAGAGAACATCCATTTGTGCTGAGTCCAACAAACAGTTATTTGTATGACATCCCACTGCTCTTCTGAGTCACACGAGAAATAGCATGAGAAACTCAGCAATAGAAAACAATAGTTGCTTACTTCACTGCTGTTGAAGATACAGCTCTACTTATATAGAACTGCATTGTTTAGTTTCTACTGTAATGTAGTCATTTTTAGCTAATAATAAAAATATGCATTAGTTTCTGTGGAAAGATATGTTTTTCCCCTCCAATGCTACCATGCTTCTGAAGACACAAATTTTGGGTACATTCAACAATGATCATGCAACATCAACTGGATACAGAAAACAGTCTGAGTATTCCACTCATTGGACTGGAATTATTGAAATCAACTAAAACACAGTTCTCCCCTTCTCAATTAACATTCCACGGAAGGTCATGGTTCGGAAGTATAGCTGACTGCTCTGTCCTGAATGACATTCATCTAAGTATTATTACCACAGCTGAACACATCCAGGTGACTAATAAATAGTCTATCATAGTCCTATAAGACTTGGAGATGGGGGAGAGGATTCCCAGAAGTAGACCACTCATCACAACTCACCAAATGTCTATCCTGTTTTGACAACTAAATGGTTAAATACTTAACACAGCACTATGCTTTCAGCCCTGTTGGTTCCAAAATCAACATTATTTGTGGAATGCAATTTGGCAAGTTTGAAGTGTAGTTTTAAATGAGATCAATAATCTTTCCCACTCCTTCTTTATTAATTTTAAAAAGAAGTGGGTAGCCTGAATATATTGAAGTCAAGGTTAAGTAATATGCTGATGAAATTTTGATAAAGTATCAGAGATTTGAAATGCTAACTCTATTTTTCTCTCTGCTTCACCTTTAGGCTTCTTTTCTTCTGGCATAATCTGTTTTTATTTCAAATGTCTAGCACCTGCAATATTCTGCTTTCCCATTAGTGCAAGCTGTAATGTGGTAATACAATTTGTGGAAGTTCCCACCTCTCATCTGAAAGAATGTGTAGAGCTTTGCTATACATTTATTTTTCCAGTATCTTTTGAGACCTTAGGTACTTAAAGATTTAGAAGTGCCACAAGCCCAAGATGTAGATTCAGAACTGTTTGAAAACTTCTATTGCTTTAATTATTTATTCATAGGCACATCTTTTCTTAGCCTTTTCACCTAATTCTGCTCATTTTTACTCAATGAATATTTCAGCTAGAGTAAACATCTCTAATTCACCACCTAGGTTTGCTCATTTTTTTGACAGAGCAAAATGATTGGCAATGCATCATCATAGCTATCTTGTTATATTTTGGGCATGATATGGAGTAAGTTTTATATTTCTGGCATATTTCTTGTGATTTTCCAGGATGTACCAATCACAGATGAAGTTTCTCATTGTTGGCATCTGCATCAAAAATGTTGTTTTCAAACCAAGGGATTATAGATGTTTATCAGGATAAATATAGATCATTTCATCAAATGTAGTTATACCACATTTTTTCTGGAGCCATCTTTTCATTTGCCTGGTCTGGCCAAATGTGACTCTGGACTCACAACAATGTAGTTGATCTTAACTAGCCTCTGAGCAAATAGGGATGGGCTGATCTAGCCAGCTACACCCTCATCCCATGAATGAGTAATAAAATAAGTCAGAGCTGTGCACAACACCATAATTAGAGAAGTGCAAACATCCTGGAAGATTGTAGGACTGACAAATGTTACTGAGGTAGAGAAAATGAAGCTGTGAAAGGATCTGAAAGCAAGGATGAGAATTTTGAAATAGAGGCATTGCAAATCCAAAATCAACTGTGGGTCAGCAAGTACAATTTGATGGGCAATTCCAACTTGGCTTAAATTACAATACGAACAGCAGAATTCTTAATTGTCTCAAGCTTTTGAAGGATGGAAGATGAGAAACTAGTCAGAAATGTGTTGGAATATTTAAGTTTACAGGTAAAACAAAAGGCAGGGATGAGAGTTGAAACAATAGGCACAGGTAGAGTCAGACCATGATGTGGAAGTGAAAATAAGCAGATTTCATAGTGGCCACAAAAGTGTGATTGCAAGCTCACTTTGGGGTCAAATACTAAGGTTGTGAGCAGTCTAGTTCGTTCTGTCAGTCAGAGAAGGATGACGTCAGTGGCTACAGTTTGTGATCAAGACCAAAGACAATAGCTTTTACCTTCTTAATATTCAGTTGAAAGAAGTTTCTGCTCATCTGGATATCAGAAAAACAGTGGGACAAATTAAAGATATAGTGGTGTAGGAGAAGAAGGTAAACATGAGTTGGAGGCAAGGTAGTTGTTAGTATACATATGGAACTCAATGTGTCTTTTCAGATGATATCATGATATAAAAACAATGTTTAGATAAAAATAGAATTCACATGATGGCAGTGGTGGTTTGGTAAGGATAAATCTTTGGGTGATTCCAATGGAAATGATGCAGGAGCAGGAAGAAAATATATAATTGCAGGTGATACTCTGGCAATAACACAACAGGTAAGACTGGAATCAATGAACAAAGCCCCTCAGCTGGAGGACAGAGGAAAGACATTGAAGGAGGGTGATGAGGTCAATCATTCCATTGCATACTCAGGTTGTGATGAGAAAATGTCTGTATACTCTTAAGGGTTGCACGGTGGCTCAGTGGTTAGCACTGCTGCCTCACAGCGCCAGGGACCTGGGTTCAATCCCAGCCTCGGGCGACTGTCTGTGTGGAGTTTGCATGTTCTCCCCATGTCTGTGTGGATTTCCTCCCACAGTCCAAAGATGTGGAGATCAGGTGAATTGGCTATGCCAAATTGCCCATAGTATTAGGTGCGTTAGTCAGAGGGAAATGGGTCTGGCTAGGTTATCCTTCAGAGATTCAATGTTGACTTGTTGTGCCAAAAGGCCTTTTTCTGCACAGTAGGGAAACACTACCATATCTATACAGCAGCACTAGATGTTTCTTACTCCATATCAATTCCTTCTAGTGTTGTTACCAAGGTTGGCAGCAAATGTACTGACTCTTTATCTTTTGTCATCTTATTCATGAAGTAAGAAGATGGGTCTGTTCTAACTCATGTCAAATGGCAGGTATGATATGTCTCTGAAGAAGGGGGAAAGATTGCGATGGAGTTATAGGCAGTGGGATAAATTAGCTTTCCAGCAATTGAGTGAATTTGGTGAAGCTGTTACAGACACTGCAATCAAAGGAGAAGAATGGATACACTGTTAGGCCTCTGCATTTGAATTAAGGACACAAGCATAAGGATACCTTTCTCAATCTCAATTGACATGGGAATCAGCAGATTCTAAAAACATCCTCACATTACCGAAGCAATTTATTTAAACAAATCTACTGTCCAATCATTGAACAAAGACAATAAGCATTTTCTCAATAACCTAAGTCATAAATATTAAATTGTGATTCCTTCAATGCTTCCTGCACAGCTTGAACCCAACATGATAAACAAACATGCAAATTCTAAACTTTTTGAAGACAATGGTATTAGCAGCCTCACTCTCCAATAAATGAAAAAAGGGTATTAATAGAGTTTTACAGTGAGATTAAGTATTCCAAACATAAACATGGATCTTTGTTTTTATAACAAGTTTGTTTGCAACTGTAATTTTTACCTAAAATTAACCAAATTTATAGGCAGGAAGTGAGCATTCAAAATTGAAAAATATCGCTGAACCTCCAACTATTTACTTAGTGATTTATTGAATGTGTTGGCATAGGATTCTCTTACCTGGAGTAGTGAAACCTTTATCTTAATGCTGTTCCAGGCTATATCAGTTAGATATCCATAGAATCTCCTGAAAAGTGCATACTTGAAATTATCTCTTTCTGTCAGTTCATTTAAGATGGTTGTCCAGGATTTCTGAGGCTCATGACACAGTGGTTAGCACTGCTGCCTCACAGTGCCAGGGACCTGGGTTCAATTCCAGCCTTGGGTGTATATCTGTGTGAAGTTTGCATGTTCTCCTCATGTCTGAATGGGTTTCCACTCGGTGCTGCAAAGATGTGCAAATTAAGTGAATTGGCATGCTAAATTGTCCTTTAGTGTCAAGGAATGTGCAGGCTAGGTGGATTAGCCACAGTAATTGTGGGGATAAGGTGGGGAGATGGATCTTGGTAGAATACTCTTTGGAGGTGCAGTGCAGACTTGATTGGCCGAATGGCCTCTTTCTGCACTGTAGGGATTCTTTATACAAAAGATGATAATATGCTGTATAAATATAAGTACTTTCTATGACTATAAGAGCTTTACAGTCAGTGGAGAACTCCTTCATCAATACAAAATCCAGGACAACAGTCAAGTAATTGTTAATAATTAATTCACTAGCTTGTTCACTGGCAACTATTTGCTATACAATATATTGACCTACTTATTGATGCAATTAGTCTTATTCATGCAGACACAGCACAATGTCAAAGCCAGGTTAAAACAAAGCATTACAAAAACAACTAACGACACCAATGAAAACTGAAAAGTAAAATTCAGTTTCAAATAAAAGTGAAATAATTAATCATTCACCTTTAACTGTGTTGATGCAGATTTTCATTTTGTCCAGAATGCTGGATTTGAGTGCTGACTTTGGCTTTCTTTCCTGTGCAGGAAGCAATTATGGACCTAAATTGACCTCTCTATGGGCATTCAGTGAAAGCTTAGTTCTCAGAACTGAATCTCAAACACAGTTTCCCATGAAATGTTATACTTGAGTAAGGTATGGGAGCTAAATGGCTAGAATATAAAAACAGACTTGGGATTTGCTGTATTATTAACTGGTATTTGTCACTTCCAATGAGGAGAGTTCAGCAAATTCAGTTTACTTACATTGAACAAGCTTTTTCGTTAACTCTATTTGCTTCCTCCAAATAAAAGGCGTTGCCATGGGAACATGTGTATCCTAGCTACGCTTGCCTTTTTGTGGGATACGTGGAAATTCCCATTTCCAGCTCCACTCAAATCATCTGCCCAAACTCTAGATTTTATTTTTGGTATACTGAAGGCTATATCAGTGCCACTTTTTGGTTTCACTTTAAAATGTAATATTTCATCATCTTAACTTCAAATTTCCAACCCTCTGACTCTTTCGTTCCATTCCTTAACTTTTCTCTCAACATTTCTGGGCATAGGCCAGTGACTAACATCTACTAACAACTCATAACTGGCACAACTACCTTGATTATATTTTTTTCCACTGTACTCTTTTAAGAATGTTTTTTACAGCTCAAAATTAGATCTGTGGGTCACTGCCAGCCACTATCTTACATGTCTACCACAAGCAATTCACCTTTGCTTATGTACCAGTGTCACTGCTGAACAATCTTCCGAGTTTCTACACAACCAGTCTCAACACACAAGTTGCTTGCTGATGTCACAAAATAATCAACTACTTGCTTTGACATGGCAATTCCAAATTGGGCGTGTTCTGAGGGGGTGGCTGAAGCAGGTTTTAGACTGATTTTAGTTAAGGTTCAACTGACTGTATTCACCTTTAGTCAATGTTCGGGACAACTTGTGGAACACTTGTTGAAAAATTGAATTGAGTTAATTGGCATTAATAGACATTGGAAAGGAACAGGTCTAATTTGCTTAGTATTATTTCCTTAGTCCACACTTCCCATTTCTGGTTTCCAATTTAAATGTAATAAAAAGCCACGATTGCTATGCTGTAAATTAGATTCTCTACTAATAGTTCAGTGAATGAAACCAAGCAGATAGCAAACAAATTAATTTTTATTATCATAAACAAATAATGGTCTAGTCCAGTTTACCCCATTAATTAAAAAAGCCTGCAACATAGTTACAGCAGATGGTAATTACATTCAGACTAACCATACCAAATAAACATTTGGAGCTTATCCACCTAAGAGTAAGTCCTGTTTTAAAGATATGGTAAATATTGCCAAGCAACCTGTTAAACAAAATCATACTTGACAAATCTACTGGAATTTTGATGATGTAACAGGTAAGGTTGACAAAGCAGAATCATAGATATGTTTTACATGAACTTTCAAAAGGCTTTCTGTAAGGTCCTAAATAACAGATTAGTGTATAAGGTTCAAGTGCATGGGATTGGGGTAGTGTACTGACATGGATGGAGAACTGGTTGGCAGACAGGAAACAAAGAGTTGAGTAATGAGGGAAAGTGCTTAGACTCAGGCTATTCTGAATACAGTATATGATTTAAATGAGGAACTAAATGTAATATCTCGGAGTTTGCTGACAACACAAAGTTCGATGGATAAGTGAACTGTGAGGAGGATGTAGAGATATTTCAGTGGACTGAGTGGGCAAATGCATGAACTGAGATGAGGAGGAATTTCTTCTGCCAATATGATGGTTAATCTTTAGAACGCTTTGCTGCAGAGGGATGTGGAAACCGAGTCATTGAGTGTATGTAAGACAGTGTTAGATAGGCTTTTAATTAATAAGATGGTCAAGGGTTATAGGGAGAAGGCAGGAGAATGGGTTGAGAGAGACATATCAGCCATAATCGAATGACAGAGCAGACTCAGTTGGTCTAATGGCCTAATGCTACTCTTATATCTCATGGTCATGTGACCTTCTAACAGAAGTACAATGTGGATAATTGTGAGATTATCCACATTGGTAGCAAAATATTGGCAAACAGTGAAGTGCAATAAGACCTGGTATCCTTGTACACCAGTCACTGGCAATAAACATGCAGGAGCAGCAGGCGATGAGGAAGCCAAATGATACGTGACCTTCATAGTGAAAGGATTTGAGTACACAAATGTCTAGCTGCCATTGTACTGGGCTGTGGTGATACGAAACCAGGATAATAGTGTGCAGTTTTGGTCTCCTTGTCTGAGGAAGGATGTTCTGGCTACAGAGGAAGTGCTACAAATGTTTACTCGACTGATTCCTAGGGTGGCAGACTGTTGTATTAAGACAGACTGTATCAATTCAACAAAGTTTCATAGAAATCTATGAAATTCTAACAGGACTAGAACAGGGTAAATGCAGGAAGGATGTTCCTGATAACCAGATAATCTAGAGCCAGGGGTCATGGACTAAGGATACAGGGTAGGCCATTTAGGACTGAGATAAATGGAAATTTCTTCACTAGGAGAATTGTGAACCTGTGAAATTCTCTGCCACAGAAAGCAACTGAGGCCAAAAGATTGTATGTTTTCAAGAAAAAGTTAGATATTAAGAGTTAAGGTTAAAGGGAGCAAAGGGAAAGCAGGAACAGGGTATTGAGTTGGATGACCAACCATGATCATATTGAATGGCTGAGTAGGCTCTAAAGGCTGAATAGCCTACTTCTGCTCCACTTTTATGTTTCTTTATAAATTCAATAAGAATGAAGTAGCAATCCATCAGCTTTTACTTATTGTTGGTCATTTAAAAAATTAATACCACTAAGTTTTATTTCCTTTCTCTCATATTTTTCTACCTTAATTAAATCCGACTCCCTTTTTTTTCCACTTTCTGCATCTAAACCAACACTGAATTTCAATCCTAGTGGCACTTCCTGGTTCCAAATCTGTGCTGTTCATTAAGGATTCCTCAGTATGATTAGTTAGAGATTAGTTATGGTTATTTGCCCTATTCACATATGCCCCAAATACTTTGCATCCTGCTTTTCAGCTCCATAAATTACAATAAGTGCCAATGTCAAACCCCACAGAAAGTTTATTAGCATGTTAATTAATAGCATTGGCATATTATTAAATATGTATGAGTCGCTGAGGGGTTTTTTTTGCCTTCTCAATAATACATACATACTTAATGCTGAGGTGGTTAATTACTTAAATCTTTTCCACATAATAAAATATGCTGAATTTAAGATGAGCTATCAAGCTGCCAACCCAAAGCAATTGCAAAAGTAAAATCGATAGCAAGGTCAATGTTTATGTATCAAAATATAAAACATTTAG
The DNA here is from genome assembly GCF_037043375.1 of Chiloscyllium plagiosum. Taxonomy (NCBI): domain Eukaryota; kingdom Metazoa; phylum Chordata; class Chondrichthyes; order Orectolobiformes; family Hemiscylliidae; genus Chiloscyllium; species Chiloscyllium plagiosum. The sequence continues at coordinate 38,957,354 of NW_028270154.1, forward strand.
TGCTGTCTATGTGAAGTGAACACTATTAAACAAAGGGACATCAGTGAGGAATGATTTGGATTTTGACTGTAAAGCTATGGCATTATTTTCAGCCTTGAAGACTTAACTTTTTGAAATTAATATTTATGGGAACATAATGTGCACTTACCAACTGGATTATTACTCCTAGCTAGTTGGGAAATGACTTTTTTTATTTTGGTCTTATTATTTATAATATAAATACATCACACCACGTATCTGTAAAAGACTCTTTCTAATCAGATTTCCATTATCTGACTTTAGCTGAAATATCAGGATGCTCAGGGACATTGTCCTATTTGGTACTTTATTGAATACTTTTTGTTCTGCTTCTGAAATTTCCCAGAAGCAGCCACTTAACATAACATATTCTTATAAGTGACGCCAGCACAACGTTGCAGAGAATACCAAGCAACTGGAAAAGAAAATGTAACAATCCATTGTTTAATTCTGCATGAGAAAAAGTAATGCCAATTAAATTATTTAATATACTTGAATATACTTTTCTTATAACATATTGTATGCATTTATAATTCTGTCAATTACTTATCAGCTTTCACTTTAGAAACCCACAAAACTTGCTTGCCAAACAGAGAAAAATTTTCAGCACTAACATCCAGACACAACAAGTCTTGGAACAGATGGGGAAGATGGTGAAGTATAGGGGAATGCCATCTACCCTAACTCTGGTCATGTTCCTTCTTCATTTTACCATGTAACCAGGATATTATCCACATGGGAAATTGTTCCACCCAAATGATGTAATGAATGTAGACAGCCATCTTGATTCATCATCCAGGAATATCTGCCTAAATCTGTAGGTGCCAAATGTAGTAAGTAACTTGTTTCCTATTAAACTAAACTATTGTTGATCGATTAAATAGGATGGATTTCTTTATTTGACTGTTGGAGCTAGATACAACATTTTAACTCTCCCTTTTTCTTGGGAACCATTACAATCCAATCCACCACTGTGTGGATCCTGTCACTACAAAACAATATTTATCATGCTGTCTCAATGTGATTTCACTTTTTCCATCAGAGGATGAGGAATTTTCTCAATACAAAATGGATTTAGCACCTTTTGCAGAGTCATGTGATAACCCTAGTTTAATTTGCTCAAACCTTTGAAAGAATTGTTGAGAAAAGACACATAATGAAGTTTTGTTGTCTTACAATCATCGGGACAATTTGAAGGAACACCAATATACAGGGAAAAAATCAGCATTTATACTGTATGATTAGTAAGTGTGGTTTTGTTGTTAAGTAGACTCTGATGGGAAGAGGCATTACCATGAAAATTGCACAAGTTAATGATGATTGACAGTTAACTATTAATCTCAATGAGCAGGAAACTGATTGCATATTACTAGCCCATGCTTGCAAAATTTGTAGCACTGTGGCTATCATTAGGTATAATTCTGTAATCGGACAACATCTATTAAAAATTGCTCAGTGTAAAATAAATTACATTGACAGCGAGTTTAGGATAGTTAGCTATGCTCACAGTATGAAGCACTTGAGTGTATTGGAAGCTACATATGTTAATACACGCAGCTCTGATCAATGAAGACAGAAAGAATATGTACACACACACTGTGCCTTTTTCAACTCAGCTCAACTCAAAATAGATGACAATCATTCCCTGGTTCAGCTCTCAGGGCACAATGCCCTGAATAATAAGAATCATCTGCCTGGTTTAAAATTTATATAAAACTTAAAACTTACAAAACTTTAAAACAAAGAAAAGACCAAGTTGTTCTTATCTGCACTTTTCTTGAATGTGCAACACAGCAAAGTTGTATTGTGCTACTTCTAAATGGGCAAAAGAACATACAAACTCTGAAAGTCATCCCTCAGCAAATTATAGAAGTAATTGAGAAAGATCCATGCAACAGTCTTCACTTTGGCAAAAAATTAGTGAGATTCCCCTGCAGTTCCCACAATCAGACTGTTCCCCTACGTAGTCCTTGCTATGGTCCAGTGAACATGCACATCCAGTGAATAAGAGGTTGTGCAGCAGCATCAGGAATGTATCTTCACTATTCTTCAGAATTGCAGCAGGGATTCCATCTCCTTCAGAGGCCGAATCATTTTTCAGCTAATAAGTGGCTTTTGCACCTCATTCCAGACTGGCGCTAGTGCTGAGACTGAACAATATAGGCAATTAGAGTCATTGAGTCATGGGGCAATAGAGTCCGACAGCACGGAGACAGGCCTTTTGGCTCAAGCTGGTCCATGCCAACCAAAATGTCCATCCATATAAATCTCTACAAGGTCACTCCTCAGCATCCGATGCTCCAGGGAAAACAACCCCAGCCTATTCAGCCTCTCCCTACAGCTCATTTCCTCCAACCCTGGCAACGCCCTTGAAAATCTTTTCTAAACCCTTTCAAGTTTCACCACATCCTTCTGATAGGAAGGAGACCACAAGTGCACACTAGATTCCAGAAGTGGCCTAAGCAATGTCATGTACAGCTGCCACATGACCTCCAAACGCCTATACTCAATGCTCTGACCAATAAAGGAAAGAATACCAAACACCTTCTTCACTATCCTATCTAACTACGACTCCACCTTCAAGTTTAGCAACACTCCCCAGGATCTTACCATTAATGTACAAATCCTGTTCTGATTTGCCTTTCAAAAATGAAGCACCTCACATTTACGTAAATTCATCAAAGAACTGTAACAAATTTGTGAGGCATGATCTCCCACGCACGGAGCCATGTTGATTATTCCTAATTAAACCCTGTTGTTCCAAATACATATATATCTTATCTCTCAGAATCTTACTGGTCCATAGTTCCCAGGTTTTTCTTTGCAGCCCTCCCTGAATAACAGCATAACATCCGCTACCCTCCAGTTTCCAGGACCTCACAACGATGCAAAAATATCAGCCAGGGCCCCTGCAATTTCTTCTCTAACCTCTTGCAGTGTTCTTGGATATATCTGGTTAGGACCAGGAGATGTATCCAACTTCATACATTCTAATACGTCCAACACCTCCTCTACTGTGATATCGACTGTCCCCAAGATATGACTACCAACTTCACCAAGTTCAAGTCTTCATGTCTTTCTCCATGGTAAACACGGAGGAAAACTATTCATTAAGGACCTCGCTCAACTCCTGTGGTTCTACACGCACATGTTCAGTTTGGTCCTTCAGAGGCCCTATTCTCTCTCTAGTTATTCTTTTACCTCTAATGTACTTAAAGAACCTCTTTGCATTTACTCTAATCTTCTCAGCCAAGGCAATCTCATGACCCTTTTGTGCCCTCCTGATTTCCTTCTTTAGTAAACTCCTATATCCCCTAATCCCCTATATACCTTTATGGATTCCCTTGATCCTGGTTGTCTGTACCTGAGCCATACTTCATTCTTTATTCTGGTCAAAGCCTCAATATCTCTTGTCATCCAGGGTTTCCTATTTATGTTAACCTTACCTATCACCCTCACAGAACATATGGACCTTGAACTCTAGCTACCTCACTTTTAGAGGCCTACCACTTGCCAGAGATACCTTTGCCTGCAAACAAAATACTCCAATCAAGCTCTTGGCTAATCCCATCAAAAATTGCCTTGCCCCAGTTTAGAACTTGAACCTGTGGATCAGTTTTGTCCCACTCCATAACTATTTTAAAATTAATAGAACTATGGTCGCTGGTCCCAAAGTGATCACCACTGTCACCTCAGTCACCTGTTCTACCCTATTTCCCAAGAGTAGGTCGATTGTGGAATAGAGTTAAGGAAATTGAAGTTGGACACAGATGAGGATAAGAAACACTTGAGAATATTCTCTCCAGTAAGCATTTATTGCTCAGTGGTGGGCCTGTGGAATTCATTATCGCGGAGTGCAGTGGAGGCCGGGACACTAAATGTCTTCAAGGCAGAGAGTGATAAATTCTTGATGTCACAAGGAATTAAGGGCTACGAGGAGAATGCGGGTAAGTGGAGTTGAAATGCCCATCAGCCATGATTGAATGGTGGAGTGGACTCGATGGGCCGAATGGCCTTACTTCCACTCCTCTGCCTTATGGTCTTATGTCTTATCCTTGATGGGTTCTGCTCCATGCTTGACTTCTAGCAGGGTGAGCCTCTGAGTGTTAGAATCACAGAGTCATAGAGTCACAGAGATGTACAGCACGGAAACAGACTCTTCAGTCCAACTCGTCCATGCCAACCAGTTATCCCAACCCAATCTAGTCCCAACTGCCAGCACCCAGCCCATATTCCTACAAACCCTTCCTATTCAAATATCTATCCAGATGCCTTTTAAATGTTGCAATTGGAGTAACCTCCACCACTTCCTCTGGCAGCTCATTCCATATACATACCACCCTCTGCATGAAAATGTTTCCCCGTAGTCTGTTTTATATCTTTCACCTCTCACCCCAAACCTATGCCCTCTAGTTTTGGATTCCCCCACCCCAGGGAAGTGACTTTGCTTATTTATCCTATCCATGCCCTTCATGATTTTATAAATGTCTATAAGGGCACCCCTCAGCCTTCTACACTCCAGAGAAAACAGCCCCAGCCTATTCAACCTTTCCTTATAGCTCAAATCCTCCAACCCTGGCAACATCCTTGTAAATCTTTTTGAAACCCTTTCAAGTTTCAGAACATCCTTCCGATAGGAAGGAGACCAGAATTGCATGCAATATTCCAAAAGTGGCCTAACCAATGTCCTTGTACAGCCACAAGATGACCTCCCAACTCCTGTGCTCAATACTCTGACCAATAAAGGATTGACATGTTCATGCTAAAGAAACCACACCACCTATTTGAGTCCATGAATTGTTGGCTCTCACTGACAATTGTTCTTTGTTTCATGAGTTTAATGCTGTACTGCCATTTTCAGGCACCATATTTCTGCTGATTTCCTCAAACTATGAAGTTTCTGGTGATGTGAAACCTACCCACAAAGGCCCTTAAGGTAGTTTCCCAGACGAAGACTGAAAAAGGCAGTTCCTGGTAGACGCACAAGACTCTGTGCATGTGCAATGCACAGCAATGTTTTCAGCTGTTTTCAGCTTTTTAAACATTTAAAAGCCCAGCTATATAAATCAACAGAAGTGCACCAATCTAGCATAGAAACCAGTATGGTTATTATAAAAGGGAAGCCCACTGGACCAGAGCAGTGTGCCAGGCTAAAGCCTGAAAAACTGATTCCAACATTGTCAGAAACAGTTCAAGACAGATCCAGGAAAACTAAAAACAATTACTAGGAAAATAAACTATTGGAGCTTGTATTCAGAAATCCCAAGAGAGGGAGATAATGAGAAGGTTTCAAGAGAGCAACTGAGAAACCAGACAAAATTAGGAAACAACCAAAAGTTACAGGAAGCAGAAGAAAAGGAGAAATCTGCTGAGAAACCAGTTGGGGACTGAAGGAAGAGGAGCAAAAGAAGAAGACTTAGGCAGTGAATTGGTGCTGTGTGCAGGCTTCATGTAAAGCAAGCTGCAAGGGGCTCTGGAGGAGGTGGGAAGGAGGTGGAGATTAGCCAGACAGACAGTGTCCGGGAGTCTCTGGGAAACAAGATTGAGCTATCAGGAGGTGAGCAAGAATTTAGGTGCTCTGAGGCAGAGTAATATTGGAACAGTTAAAAAGCTGAGGCTGAGCATGAAGCTGAAATCCCTCATAAGGAAGATCAGCGTTAACAAAAAATTTAATGATTCACAATACCTACTGACATTTGAGTGAGTTGCTGTCAAATCCATGAGTTTTGGTTTGCCTATATCTGCCATTCAATGCGCAGGGAACTGTGTCACTATTTGTTAATTCATAGTTCCTTATGCTAATTTTAGATATTAATCCAAAAGTAGATATCTTAAGTAACTTGATGTATACATTTGGACAATTAACCTCTAAAACGTTAGCTACTTTAAAGCCTTCAATGTTGGTTTGAGAGAAAAAGTGAATAATGTGCTGGTACACTTAAAAATGGCCATAAAAGTCACCTGACCTGAAGGTAGCCCTGCTCACAGGAATCTACAAATGAACACAAACTCATGTTGTGATTACATGTGAAAAAGATTACCCCAGAGTAACTACCTGGGCATCAAAATTCAACACGTGAAATGAAATTGGTAACAAATTAGACTTTTGAATGTCAATGGTGGAAAATTCTTGACCACAGAGTCTTAAAATCAAAATAAAAACCAGGAAGGACTGGAGGAACTCAGCAGCTCAGGCAGCATCTGTGGAAACTGACAGTAAACCTAACTCCTTTAAAACATGGAAATTTTATCCATACAATTATATCTGTGAGAACAAATGAACCAGTAATCCCTTCACCCAAAAACAGCAAATGCCTTTCATTTCCACTCCGTCTCAGCCTATAGTGTTTTGTATTGCTTGTGTGCTATTGTGCATATGTGTGATGTGTATATGTCACAAAAATCAGGATGGATTTTATCCTGTTAGTAACATTTGGTGTAATGCACTCAAGTAAAAAAAAAACAAACTCCTTGATTTTAAATATCAAAGAGAGCTATGAAAAAAATGCTTAGTGATGGTATTGGCGTCAAAACAGACTGCAACCTTTGAAACAATGAAAGGAGGTTACTTTCCACTTGTGTTTTAACATATTACATCTAAGCTTATTCACATTAATATTCTCAGATGCATCGTCCAAAGCACTAGGAGCAGTCTTTATTCAAGGACAAACTGAAAGTCCCATAACGTGAAATACATAGGATATGGGAGGCTATACATCAGTGCATACAATGGTACAACCATTGCAGTCACACAGCAACACTATCACTCTAAGTGTTGAACTCAACAAACTAGAAAGTTCCGTACGGTCTCAACCTGTAAGATTCGAATGTTGAAGGCATGAAAGAAGATGACAAACAGGTATTGGTGATGAAAGTGTTCATAGTCATTATGGCATTAATGATGATGTTTTGATAACAAAGATTAAGTAAGTATAAGTAAATTCCTGGAATAGTTTAGAACAGCAGACAGAAACTGTATTTTTTTGGAGAAAGCAATATAATTTAATTGTAAAAAAAATTTAATAATTTATACATAATCAAAACCCATATAAATCATGATGATGTGATTTATTGCATATCTCTGGTACCAGTAAGAAAAGCCACTATTCTGGAATGAACAGGTGAAAAGAGAGGACCGAGTCACTACACTAAAGGGATGTATTTACTAATTTATCAATAGTATGAGCTTCACAATATTTCTTGCCCATCCCTAAATACACTTTTGTGAATTGAATATGTTCTTTCTGAAAGCAGTTAAAGATCAAATCCTTTTTATTCTTCTGTATTTTGAAATAGAGTCATAGAGTTGTACAGCACGGAAACAGACCCTTCATTCTAACTCGTCCATGCCAACCAAATATTCTAAATTAATCTGTTCCATTTGCCATCATTTGGCCGATATCCCTCTAAACCCTTCCTACTCATAGACCCACGCAGATGCCTTTTAAATGTTGTAATGTTGTAATTGTACCAACCTCCATCACTTCCTCCAGCAGCTCATTCCTTACATGCACTACCCTCTGTGTGTAAAAGTTGCCCTTTAGGTCCTTCTGAAATCCTTCCCCTCTCACCTTCAATCTATGCCCTGTAGTTTTAGACTCCATACCGCAGGGAAATGACCTTGGTTGTTCACCCTATCCATGCCCCTCATGATTTTATAAATCTTTATATGGTCATCTTTCAGTCTCTGACACTCCAGGGAAAATAGCTTCAGCTTATTCAGCCCCTCCTGTCATCCCAATCCTGCCTCAGAGACACAGTATAGCTTTACCTCCTTCATCTTTATTCCAGGCCCTGGAGGGAGAGAGAACGATTGCCCATGTGCACAAGGACATGAGTTCTCAGTCTTCCCTCTGGAACAACAGTTTCTCAATGAACTATATAGTCATTTTACAGGGAGGAGCATCCAGATAAGGCAACGTACATATTAATTGAGTGACTGTTACAATCAGCGAGTGCCAATAGCAAAGATTAAGCCATCTGCTGTTACACAATGAATAATTGGCTTCACATAATGAATTCTTTTCACCTTGTTAACTGACTTTACACACTGAATGCCTCCTCATCTTGTTAAATGGCTTCACATAATGAATGCTTTTCCACCTTGTTAACCCACTACCCTTGCCTCCAGCACCTCATTGTTTACTGCAGTTTTTATCTGATCTGAGTGATGCTCAGCTGAACCTTTGGTTTCACAAAACTCAAAACTTAAGTGAAACATAACAGTTAGCTTAATATCAGTGACAGGAAAAATAATTGAATCCAATCCCTACTAACAAAAGAATAGAAGATCATTTAGAAATGAAAAACATAATAATGAATAGTCAGCGTAGATTTTAATAGGAAAGGTCTTGCTTCATCGATCTTTTTGAATGTTTTGAATAGATAGCAAAGAGTAGATAATGTTAATGAGACAAGCATAAAAACCTTTGTTAAATTAGCACAATGGAATAATTAATAAGATGAAAGAATGAGGCTTTAAGGAGCAAGTATCAGAATAGATAGTTGGTTGGTTTCAAGGAAGAAAACTGAGTAGAGATAAAAGGTAGCATAGAAATGTAATGTAGCATGATTTTAGAAGATGGGAACTTGATGAGAACCCTCCTCCAACCCTCTTACACATCATTGGCTTGTATCCAAAGTGACAAAAATCAAATTTCTAGAGTCGGGTTCAGGAGTTGCTAAAAAGTGCTAACAGGAGGGAAACACTGTTCACCTAATGGAATCCCATACCAGAGGACGTGTTGATTCTGACAGAGTTGGGTGTTGAGGGTGGTGAATCAATTCAGGTCTGGTCAAGAAGTAGTAATTAGGAGTCCTGGGTTTTGGGGTGGGGTGGGGACAATGTATTGGCAGAGTATTTGTTGAGTGTCAGGCATTCAATTTAACATTTATCCAGGAGTTGCACGAGGCTTTTAATCCTCCACCTTGGTCCTGGGTAACAGCTAATTTGAAGCAACTCAAAACCCTCAACATTTTGAAACTTAAATGAACTCTCTTGGAGTGTTCCAGATGCAGGGGAATTGCCAATGAAAAATCTAAAATTTCCCAGATAATTCCCATAAAGTCAGCTGCACTGGGGATTTTGCATGGTCCTAGTGCTCAATTCCAATTTAGACTGACCATTGACTCTCTGGCCATCGGACTATCTGACACAAAATTTCTAAATTTCCAGATGCCACCAAATTCAAGGGGGATAGTCAATACATGTGCTGACAAAAACTGCAACAAATTGCAAAATATTAATAAACTTATTAAATGAGCAAATAACTGGGAAATGAATTTCAACTGGGCTAAATTATGTTAGGCTTTAAGAGAGTAAGAACAAATAGAATGTTTCTAATTTAAAGAGAAAGCAAAACTAGAGGTCATCAATATGACCAAGCAGATACCAGCAAGGCTGAAGAAAAATATCCTTACAGCTGAGCTGCCAATAGAAAGGAAGGCAATGGCATTGTAGTATTATCACTGGGCTAGAGATCCAAATCCCCAGTTAATGATCTGGGCACAAAGGTTCAAATTCAATCATGGCAGATGGTGAAATTTGAATTCAATTTAAAAAACCTTGTAGTAAACAAAGTTGACAATGTCAATTGTTGTTAAATACTCATCTGCTTCAGGAAAAGTCCTTTTAGGAGAAAATCTGTCATCCTTACCTGGTCTGGCCTACATGTGACTCATGCGCCACAATAATACATCTGACCCTTAACTGCACTCTGAAATGGCTCTCGCAAGCCATTCAAGTCAAGGGGAAGTTAGGCTGAGCCAGCCAGCGATGCCCACATTCCACAGATGGACTTAAAATCCTGGGAAATTCTGCAAATTAAACATGGTTTGATGGTGGGGATCTTCTACCAGCTGCAAAAGCCATCGATGTGGTCTTTTGAGACTTTCATAACCAATGTTAATAAAGTTATTCAGAGATGGAATACTGTACGATCTTTAAACCTATAAGAGGAGTCATTTCTTTCTGTGGACTATCTTTCAGCTAATGGTACAATGATGTGACAACTCATTTTAGTAAGTGGAGTAGCAAAGATAGTGAACAGTGTCCACTGTGATGCACTGAAGTAGATGTAATAAAGCCCATAAATGTGGGCCCCAAGCAACAATAGGTGAAAATAGACTAGGTGGTATCACATATCCTTTGATAGACCCTCATAAATTCTTCCTCTTCATCTCAAGCATTGAGAATGTGGAGAACTGACAAGAATTGTCTACATTCCAAGCTTTTTTTAAAATTCGTTCACAGAATGTGGGTGTCACTGGCCAGAAGGCAGTTCAGAGTTAACCACGTTACTGTGGTTCTGGAATCACACATAGGCCAGATCAGGTAAGGATGGCAGATTTCCTTCCCGAAAGGACATTAATGAACCAGATAAGGATTTTTTTTCCTGACATCCGCAATGGTTTCATGGTCATCATCAGACTCTTAAATCTAGATTCTTTTTTAATTGAGTTCAAATTCCACCATCTGCCATGGCAGGATTTGAACCCAGGTCCCCAGAACATTAGCTGAGTTTCTAGATTAGTAGTCTAGCAATAATACCACTAGGGCATTGCCTCCCCATTTTAAATTTCCAAAGAATAACAAGGAAAATAGTTGGCAAGGAAAAAGAAACAAACATGCAAAAATGGAAGCATTTGTGTCAAAAACAAATAATGAAAAGTCTAAAATCAGCTATTCTCCCTTCTTTCACTTTCTCTTTAAACAACCTGTTCAAGAAACCCTAATACCAAGTTCCCTGATGAGTCCATTGTCAAAAAAGCTGCATGCTACATGTGCTTTCAATCTGCAGTAACAAATGGGGCTTCCAATTAAATGCTCTAAATGAGGTTTAAGTAGCTGGGCAGCATATCATTATCATCACCATCATCATCATCATCACCATCATTATCATCATCATCATCGTCGTCGTCGTCGTCATCGTCATCGTCATCGTCATCATCCCTGAAATCACAAACTGAAAAATCGGGTGCAGTGGGAATCTTCCCCACCCCCATGCATTTTTTGCAATGCTTATCTACCCTAGGCTGAATGGATAACCTTGTGTTAGGGAAGATAATAGATGAGTAAATTCAATTGTTTTCTAATAACTATTATTAAAGACATAATTTGAATCTTAAATAAATCTAAACAAGTCAATTTAACTGACATGGTTGTCATGGAAGCAGGTGCTGCAGTTACACATATTACAGTCTGGAGACTTACGGAGCACAATTGGCATGAATGGTACTGCAATTGCTTAGCTTTACAAAAAGAGGAATATGAAAGTATGAGGAAAACAATTTACAATTATAGAGGTTGTATAGTAGGTATAATTTATTTGGATTTTTCACAGGACTTCAATCAAGGACTGCATACTAGATGAATTGCTAAAGCCAAAACATGTGGAGTCAGTGACCAGTAAATGAATGAATAGCAAATTGACAACAGAAAACAGATAATAGGGATTGAACTCAGACTGTAAATAGTTGGGAAGTAGGGTTGAGCATGGATCTTTATTGGGACCACTAATATTTACCATTTCTGAAAACAATTTGGACTTTGAAATAAAGCACAATTTCAAAATTTGTGAATATCACATTAAGGATATATTTAGTACAGAAGTGGACTGCAACAAAATAATTATCAATAAAATTACAGGGTGGCCATCCAATTTGGCAAATTACGGCAATGAAGATAAGTGTAATTTATTGGTATGAACAAAAAAGAGGCTGCATAAGCGCAAAAATGGTTTACTTCTGAAAACCAGATGGAGGTCTTGATGTGTGATACAAGCATTAAAGGATGTACAAGGGGGATGAATTGATTTTTGTGTGCAATGTGGCAGGAGTTTGCTATTAAGGTTGCTTTGGAGTGTTTATCATTAATCAATATTATTTTGGCATTATGACCAAAAAAGAATAAAAACAAAGACTAACATTTATATGGAATCTTTCATGACTACCAGGTTATTCAAAGCACTTTACAGAATTCCTGGTATCTTTATCGGTCACTGTGCCATCTGCATTTGAAACACCATGTCATGTCACTTTGTAATGTAGAAAATGAAGCAGCCAATTTTCACAATGCTACTCCCACAAACAGCAATGTAATACTGTGCATTTGTGAATTTGATTGTGGCTTAAATTTTGGCAGAATACAAGGAATAATGCTCCTGCTCTTCTTTAAATAGTGTCATGAGATCTTTTCCATCCACATGAAGGGACAGACATCTCACTTTAACATCAGATCCAAAAGATGGTGCAGTGCAGCAAATTTTCAGTACTGCACAAAGTGCCAGCTTTGATTTATGCCTACAAATCCTGGAGTGGAACTTGAATCCAGATCTGAATCACAGCTAACGCTTGAAGGAGGATGCAATGATGGTCCATAACTGAGAGAAGGTTAGGGTATGGAACTGTTGCTGAATGAAAAATTGCATTGTGTTCATGAGGACCAAAGTTGAATAAGTCCGTGATGGACAGCTGAGTCAGAAATGAGCTTTACTGATTACATCTTTCCACCTCAGCTTCCACCTGCTCTTTGCCTTCTTCCTCACTAGAATGAGATATGATACCAAGAGTCCTCATAATCCTTGAGATGGTGATGTTATGCAGCATGCAACCATAGTGAGTTTTGACACATTCTGTCACATTCTACAGAGATCCTCCAGAGTGGTCAAGGTGAAGAAAGCAATGTTGAAGCATCTCAATATTCTGCTCAATCATGTTTTGTGTAGCTGAACAGCCTTTATAATATGTCTGCTGCTCACTTGTCTGTACGTTACACAGCAGAACAGCAAACATTGGAATAACTTCTGGATGAGGTATTTCTCAGAATTGACATATGTGCCTATAAAGGGATTTGAGTAAAGTCATTGGCAACCACACTGTCAGGCCTATAATCCTCATGAAAATAGGTACGGTATTTGTTCCACCTATTGTTTCCTGGAAATGGAATTAAATCTTTTTGAATATAAAGTCATAATGACCTCATGTATACAGAAATGGATGGTAAACTGGAAGATGCTGCAAATATTGACTGGTCCAGCCTCATAAGAGCCAGCTGCATGGAGTTCACTTTGCAGCTCACAATCACTTACATGGCTACTGTCAATGTCATCTTCAACCAGACCTGTGGCTGCAGTTCAGGTGGCAACAGGTGATGGATTTATGTGAGAATCTCTGTTAGTGAAGCAGAAATTTGATGCATAGTTTGTCATTGAGACTGAGGTAGGTTAATTGCTCCTGCATACTCCAAGTACATATATTCATCTACAAACAACCAATTGCCACTCTTTCTCCAGCAGCTTGTCCTTCTTGCTCTCCCCTCTGCCAATTTTACCTGTCCTGCTATAGTCTATGGAGACTGCAAACCACTGTACCCATAAATGAAAGCAAAGGTTTTGTGCAGAATCTTTGAAGTCAGAACAAAACCTTCATACCTGCCCAAACTTCTTCGCAAATGTCAATAACTCGGAAGAACTGTACTGTCACAAGCATCATAAAGACAAATAATGTTATAAAGTGATTCAAACTTCCAGTTAATAGCTGAAAGAATGGCACAGCAAGAGTTCACTTTATAAAACATTTATTGCATGAGATGATTACAAGTTCTATTGAAAAGACATTATTTTATTTCATAGGTAATTTATACTTTAAGCAACCAAGCTATGTTTGTTTTTATTATTTCTGATTAATCTCGGGGTAAACTGTTGCTGGGGATGCAGAGTTGTATTCAAGGATTTTCAGAACAAAGTAAGATAAATAAAGAGTCATTGAGTCATAGCGATGTACAGACCCTTCAGTCCAACTTGTCCATGCCAACCAGATATCCCAACCCAATCTAGTCCCACCTGTCAATACCTGGCCTGTATCCCTCCAAACCCTTCCTATTGATATACCATCCAGATGCCTTTTAAATGTTGCAATTGTACTAGCCTCCACCACTTCCTCTGGCAGCTCATTCCATACACATACTCTGTGTGAAAATGTTGCCCCTTAGGTCTCTTTATATCTTTCCCCTCTCACCCTAAACCTATGCCCTCTAGTTCTGGAATCCCCCACCCCAAGGAAGAGATTTTGTCTATTTATCCTATCATGCACCTCATGATTTTATAAACCTCTATAAGGTCACCCCTCAGCCTCTGACGCTCCAGGGAAAACAGCCCCAGCTGATTCAACCTCTCTCGATAGCTCAAATCAAGAATTAAATAGAATTAACATAGATGCTTAGAGAGCGAATCTGCGATTTTTCAGGATTTATGAGGGTCTACTTCTAACTTTATTGTGGATAGATGCAAGAAAGTTGCATAAATTTACTCCCTTAAGTTATATCTTAGGACAAATCAAACAGATGGGAACTAACTTGAAATGGTGAGGAATTTAGAGATTAAATTATGACTGTCATTCCTTAATTAATGAAAAACAGTTGAATGGCTATTTCCTCCATAGCTAACAGCCTTCTAAGAAATTGTATTCTTTGAAATCAAATACTTCAATACCAGTTATTATTTCAATTTTTGCCAGCAAAATGTAAATTAGAGGGAGTATGCATTTTCCTGGTTAAAATAAGCTTCTTCACTAAAGGTTGAAATATAAAACATGGGACATGTTCACATTTAGAAATATATGGATGAAAGAGGGGGTAATGGATGGGGTTAGCTGAAGTTATGTGTTCTGAATTCAAGCAGATGCAGCAGCTCAAACAAGCATGGATAAACAGAGTAGAAATTTCCAAGAGCTATAAGGTGTCTATATTATACTTGTTTGAATTTAACTCTGTCAGAGTAAACTGGATTGATTCCTGAATAGATGATGCAAATACAACACTGGGCAGCATGATGCTCAAAGTAATTAGTCAAATTTGACAAATTAAGCTATGGTGTTTAAGGATGCATTGGGATTAGTAATGGAAAACTAATGGAAGCTTGGTGAATGATTACAACGGGCAGCTGAATAATGAGATGTAGGAAGTGAGATATTTTGACAGGAAGTGGTTTTGTCTTTTAAATGGAAAAACGCATCAACCATAAATATAAAACCAATGAAGAATGAATAAACCATGAACTGTCAGAAAAAAATCATTTGGACATGGTGAGTATGTTTCCATGGGGGTTCTTCATGTACATTGCAAGTTTGGAAGAAAAGCATAGGAACCTTATAGAAATAGCATAAGCACCATTTATTCACATTTGGATAATCCAGTATGAAAACTTCTGTACCTCAATGCCATAAGCTAATGATATTCCCCAGTGTACTTTATGACAGTGTGAATGATCAACCATCCAACTCACATATTACACTCTCCAAGGATCTCATGATCTCAGCCATTTTCTGTCTGCTGCTTTACTATAGGAGACCCTAACCTGAGCAACTCAGAGACTGAAACATCATATCTCCAAACTCACACCTAATTACAGAGTTCTAATCACAAAAGTCCATGTCTGGATAAATCATATGGGGAAGAAAAACCAATTACTTTCTTCAAGATGCAGCACCCATCAGATCTACTGGATAACAAGAAAAAGTTTATCAAGAAAAATAAACCCCCTGGACGGTACTCCTGCTAATTCACCTACAATGGTCAAATAATGCAAGAGCTGTAGTAGAGACTGAAGTTTTGTAACTATACACTTGTCATCTGCTCCCCATCATTATAGGTTTCACTATTTGGTACAAATCCATCCAAATAATTCTCCTGAAATAACTGCACAGAGGCCAGTATCCCATAAACATTTATTTAGATGAGCACAGTACATGGGCTCTGACCAGCCAGCTCAGGGCCAGTCCCTAGAATCAAGAGACTCTCTGAATCCCCTGTTTTTTCTGTCAGCCAGGGCTCCCTGTTTGACCCAGGTTAACAGTCGCAGTTTCATAATCAATGAGATCAACTGGCCCTAGTTCCAATCCCTGCACCTCCAACGCAACCTGGCACTCATTCAGGTTTTCACCATTGGTCTTACATTCAGTATATTTCTGTCTCTCTCCACCTAACAATGGACAACTTATCTCCTTATTGACAACATGAGAGTTCAACCCTTGCTCTATGAGTCTCTGTATCATAATCTCCATCAACATTTGACAGATCCACTTTATATCTGTGACCCACTGTCACAAACCCTCTCCAGCACTCTTAAAAAACAAATCAGAATACAGACGATATAGAAGCAGTTTATAGGATAGCATGTTCTGTGGCTGGAAACTGAAGAAGACTCCAAATGCAGCAAAAGGGGTGAACGAAAAGCTCAACATAAAGCTAAAGGTAAAGTTGCTGAGCACCATCGGGCCACTCCCTTATTCGAGGTAAACAACTTGCAGTGGGTTTAACCTGAGGTCACCATGCCTTAGGCAAGGAGTAAGTTTGAGCAGACAGGGGCCTCAATGAACCTGTGTTATTGGTGTCACACTATATTGCAAACCAAACACCTAGCCAACTAAACTGACCAATCCCTAATGGAGAGCTCAAGAATTTATTCTGAGGGCTGTTGAGCAGATGGACACTTTACTGAGACCAAATACTCTGAGTAGAAAACAAACCATGAAAATTCAATCATGCTGCATATCTTGCACTAACAAAAACAGATTTCAGCCATAGTTTCAAACCAGACAGTCAAACCATCACTGACCCCACTAAGAGAAAGAAAAAATTGCCTCACCAGACAGGAGGCATTTAAAATGGAGCACAGAAATAACACATTTCTTTCCTATCCTTGTTTGACTGACTGCAATTTGAATTCACAGCTAATGAATAAAAGCAGTCCAGTTAGATAAGTTGTTTTCATATTTAGAGAATTTGCCAGGGAAACTCAACAGGTCTGGCAGCATTTGTGGGGTGAAAGCAGAATAACATTTTGAACTGCTTTCTCCCCACATATGCTGCCCGACCTGCTGAGTTTCTTCAGCAATTTCTGTTTTAGTTCAGATCTCCATTGTCTGAAGTTCTTTGTTTTACTTTATTATTTTGTTATTTATTTCTCAAGATCCATGAAGAAACCTTCACCAAATTCTGCTCCAGGTTTCACCCTTCCAACTTTCTGCTATCCCTGAACTCAGAAAGATCTTCAATTTACTTTCTACTCTCCACACTTGAGCAGATGGCTAATGTAAGCACATTAAAAAGACTTTAATTAACATTGCTTGCTCCCCATACTTATCATTTTGGAATAACTGCATATAACCTGTACCTGTCTTGAGGGACCAAATATGATCAACCCTCATGTTTCAGACTAATAGTGCGGGGCACACACAACGTATTCCTGTATAGATAACATCCAGCTTCAAGTTTGTGAATGTGTGCTGGAGATCGACAAATCACCAGCCTTTTCCAGTGTATAACTCAGTTTAAACCAATGGAATGGCCTTCCCCCCCACCCCTCCCCCAATGTTAGCTTAGCAGTAAAAATAAGTGCACATCCAGCCTCTTTCACATGTTCCAGATGTTATCCATCTGCAACCCAGCTCAGTTCTTTTGAGATTTAAAGGAATATTTTACCACAAGCCTTCTTTAAAATAGAGACTACTATATCCCATAAGGGAAAATGACAATGATATTTGAAGCTGCTGAAGCTATGATATCATTGGAAGAATATGAAACAATGCAATTAGATTTGTATTGTTCTTGTAAAGGGCCTGCACAAACACAATGACTTCTTTTGGCTATGCAAACATAAACGATCCTCCGACCAAATTCAGTAACTTTGAGGCGTTTTTCCCTTGTTTACCCTGTGCTTTTTTTGTGGTAACCAGATTTAAATAAGATCAATGAAAACATAACCTGATTCAAATGGAAAATTGCTGTTTCCACTCAGTTGTCTGAGGGTTTCTGGTCTGTACAGGTTCAAATGAAGATTTAACACATTCAGGGAATATGCCAGCGGTGGACTTTGTAAACCATGATATTTAAGGGACATGAATGAGTAAAAGGGAGTGTCATTACAGATAGACAAAATTTTGAAAAGCTTCAGAAAGATTCAGATGGCATCTGAACCCTTTTGCTAAGGTGAAAGAGGAAAAGAAGAAAATCCAAGGTGTAGCAACAAGTCTGTTTAATGTATTTTCAACCACTTCACAGCCCACTGTAGTATCTTTTATATGAAGCACCTTCAGAGATGTGCCCACAATCCATTGTCACAGCAGAAGGTAACAACTTCACTGAGTCAGAAGTTTCTCAATTATTTTAAGTTCATGGGGAATCTTCCAAGCAACCTCATTTCCTGCAGGAAGGTTCTTGAAGATACAGTGGATTCAGAAATAGAGGAAGTAAATAACTTGGCAGGAAGGAAAATAAGAAGTGGTTAAAGTGAATGATTTGATTGCCATTTATTATGATCAATGTTTCTGTACAAAGTGAACACTTTATGCAGTATTTCTGGATATAAGACCATAAGAAATAGGAACAGCAGCAGGTTGTTCAGCCCCGCCCACTCTGCCAATTAATAGGATCATGGCTAATTTGACATTCTTCATATCCACCTTCCTGCCCTTTTTGCATAACTCTTGATTTTCCTACTGATCAAGAATCTATCTCAGCCTTAAATATATATGAGGACTCTGACCCATCAGTTCTCTGTGGCAGAAGTTCTAAAGACTTCCAAACACCTGATGGAAGAAATACCTTTTCATCTCAGTCTTAAATTGGTGACCCTTTATTCTGAGATTATTCCCTATGGTCTGAGACTCTCCCATAAATGAAAACATCCTGTTAGCACTTACCCTGTCAAATCCCTGAAGAATTCTATATGTCTCCATGAAATTGCCTCTCATTTTTCTAAACTTCAGATGCAACCTTTCCATACCAGACATCATCCTCACCAGCCTTCTCTGAACCGCCTCCAATGAAATGATACCTTTCCTTAGATAAGTAAACCAAAACTGCTCACAATGCTCCAGCTGTGATCTCACTAGCACCTTGTATAGTTCAGTAAGACTTCCCTACTCTTATACTCCAACCATCTTGAGAAAGGGCCACTATTCAAGAATTCAGTGGACAACTGAGATGAGTACACCACTACCATCACTGTTAGCAAGTGCAAGGAAGATTGTGTGCCAAAGAAATCAATCTCTGTGTTCCCCAACCAGAAACCTTGGATGAACCTGGGAATCCACTGCCTATCAACGACCAGGCATGCAGCATTCAAGTCGGACGACCCAGACCTATACAGAAAATCCAGATATGACCTCCGCAAAACCATTACAGATGCCAAGAGGCGATACTGGACCAAGATAGAGGCCCAAACTAACCATATGGACACCTATGGCAAGGCATACACAACATAATGGGATACACAATGAAGCAGAGCAAGATAGCAGGCAAAAATACAACTCTCCCAAATGCACTCAATGCTTTCAATGCTCAGTTTGAGCAAAATGCCAGCGGTGTGGTGTCACCCGCTGTGACAGCCCTGGATGCACCTGTCCCCTCCGTCACTGCTTCAGATGTCAGATCCTGGGAGCCAACCCAAGGAAAGTAATGGACCCGGACAGAGTCCCCAGCCATGCACTTACATCCCATGCAGACCAGCTGGTGGAAGTTTTTGCTAACATCTTCAACCTCTCCCTCCTATAAGACGAAGTCCCCAGTTGTTTTAAGAAGACCACCATATTACAAGTACCAAAGACAACCCATGCAGCATGTCTTAATAACTACCACCCAGTGGCTCTGACCTCCATAGTCATGAAGTTCAAGAGGCTGGTCATGGCCCACATCAACTCTAACCTCCCGGCCTGCCTAAATTCTCTGCAATTTGCCTACCTATGAAATAGGTGCACAGTGGATGCCATTTCCCTAGCTCTGCATTCATCCCTGGAACATTTGAATAACAAGGACACCTATGTCAGACTCATCAACTAGCTCCACCTTCAACATCATAATCCCCACCAGATTAATCTCAAAACTCCAAGACTTGAATCTCGGCTCCGCCCTCTGCACTGGATCCTCAGCTTCCTGACCTACAGACAACAATCAGTGAAGATAGACAAAAGCACATCCACCACGATAATCCTCAACACTGCAGCCTAACAAGGATGCATTCTCAGTCCCCTACTGTACTCCCTGTACACCCACAACTGTGTCGCCAAATTTCATACTAATGCCATCCAAATGTTTGCTGATGACACCACTGTGGTAGGCTAGATATCAAATAAGGAGATGGAATGCTTGGTCTCATGGTTCAATGATAACAATCACTCTCTTAATGTCTGCAAAACAAAAGAACTGATCACTGAGTTCAGAAAGAAATGAGGAGGACATGCTCCTGTCAACATCAATGGAGCTGAGGTGGAAAGGTTTGAGAACATCAAGTTCCTCAGAACAACAGTAACCAACAATCTTTCCTGGACTTCCAATGTAGATGTGACAGTCAAGAAGGTACAACAACACCCTTTCTTCTTCACGTACCTTAGGAAATTTGACATGTCCTCAAGACCCTCACTAACTTTTCCAGATGCACCATAGAAAACATACTGTCCGGGTGCATAACGGCCTATTATGACAACTGCTCTGCCCACGACCATAACAAACTACAGAAAATTGAATGCACAGCGTGGACTATCATGCAAGGCAATCTCCCATCCATGGAATCCATTTGTACTTCTCATTGCCATGGAAAGGCTACCAACATTGTCCAGGACCTGTCCCACCCCAGTAATGCTCTCTTCTAACCTCATCCATCAGGCAGAGTATACAGAAGATTGAACATACACACAATAGATTCAGGAACAGTTTCTTCCCTGCTGTTACTAGACTGCTGAATGGACCTCTGTTACAACAAATAATGTTCATCTTGCTAATGCTGATCTTGCTTTGTGCACCAACTGTGCAACCGTAACCTTGTATGCCTCGCTCTGACTTAGAACCCTATGATCTGTATGTCCTTGTTTGCTATGATCTGCATATAATGCTTGTAAAACAAAACTTTTCACTGTACTGAAGTACATGTGACAACAATAAATCAAATCAAATCATATTCCATTAGCCTTCCCAATTACCTACTGACCTATATTCCAGCTTTCTATATTTCATGCCCAAGTACATCCAAGTTCTTTGTAGGAAGAAAATAGATTGAAGCAGATAAAGTAAAGAAGTACAACATTCAATGATACTTATTTGCAGTTGCCACTGAAACCTATTCAGCAGAGATGGGTGGGTCTATTTAAATAGTATGGAGTATTATGAGCTCGGCCAGACCACTCAAAACATTCTTAAGGAGGCAGCCCAGACCATAACTTAGCAATTTGTTTCGGTAAGTGTACAGTGAAAATTACCCAGAGTAAGTTAGCGACATTGACTATCAGGTTAATAACAGACAAAAATTTATTCACGATATTACACAATGAAACATTTGGAAAAGTGTGGACATAGTAGGGTTGTTGTAATGGGTGACTTTAACTTTCCCAATATTGATTGGAACCTCCTTCGAGCAGATGGTTTGGAAGGATCTGTTTTTGTAAGGTGTGTTCAGGAGGATTTCCTAACTCAGTACGTTGACAGGCCGACGAGGGGAGAGGCCATTCTAGATTTGGTGCTCGGAAACGAGCCGGGGCAGGTATCAGATCCTGTGGTGGGAGACCATTTTGGTGATAGTGACCACAACTGCCTCACATTCTACATAGCTATGGAGAAGGAGAGGATTAGGCAAAATGGGAGGATATTTAATTGGGGAAGAGGAAACTATGATGCGATTAGACATGAGTTATGAAGCATGGATGGGGAGCAATTGTTCCATGGTAAAGGCACTATAGACATGTAGAGACTGTTTAAGGAACAGTTGTTGCAAGTGATGAATAAATATGTCCCTCTGAGACAGGCAAGAAGTGGTAAGATAAAGGAACCTTGGATAACGAGAGCGGTGGAGCTTCTCGTCAAAAGGAAAAAGGTAGCTTACATGAGGTGGAGGAAGCTAGGGTCAATCTCAGCTCTAGAGGATTACAGGCAGGCAAGGAAGGAGCACAAATATGGTCTGAGGAGAGCCAGGAGAGGGCACGAGAAAGGCTTGGCAGAACGGATTAGGGAGAACACAAAAGCATTTTACACTTTTGTGAGGAATAAGAGAATGGTCAAAGAAAGAGTAGGGCCAATCAGAGATAGCATAGGGAATTTGTGTGTGGAGTCTGAGGAGGTAAGGGAAGCCCTAAATGAGTTTTTTGCTTCTGTGTTTACTAAAGAAACGAACTTTGTAGTGAATGAACCCTTTGAAGAGCAGGTGTGCATGCTGGAATGGATAGAGATAGAGGAAGCTGATGTGCTGAAAATTTTGTCAAACATTAAGATTGACAAGTCGCCAGGCCCAGACCAGATTTGTCCTCGGCTGATTTGGGAAATGAGAAATGTGATTGCTTCGCCACTTGCGAAGACCTTTGCATCCTCACTCTCCACTGGAGTCGTACCTGAGGACTGGAGAGAGGCAAATGTAATTCCTCTCTTCAAGAAAGGAAATAGGGAAATCCCCGGCAATTACAGACCAGTAAGTCTCATGTCTGTTGTCTGCAAGGTGTTAGAAAGGATTCTGAGGGATAGGATTTATGACCATCTGGAAGAGCATGGCTTGATTAAATGCAGTCAACACGGCTTTGTGAGGGGCAGGTCATGCCTCACAAACCTTATCGAGTTCTTTGAGGATGTGACTAGAAAAGTTGATGAGGGTCGAGTGTGGATGTGGTGTATATGGACTTCAGCAAGGCATTTGATAAGGTTCCCCATGGTAGGCTCATTCAGAAGGTCTGGAGCAATGGGATACAGGGGAACTTAGCTGTCTGGATACAGAATTGGCTGGCCAACAGAAGACAGTGAGTGGTAGTAGAAGGAAAATATTCTGCCTGGAAGTCTGTGGTGAGTGGTGTTCCACAGGGTTCTGTCCTTGGGCCTCTACTGTTTGTAATTTTTATTAATGACTTGGATGAGGGGATTGAAGGATGGGTCAGCAAGTTTGCAGATGACACAAAGGTTGGAGGTGTCGTTGACAGTATAGGGGGCTGTTGTAGGCTGCAGCGGGACATTGACAGGATGCAGAGATGGGCTGAGAGGTGGCAGATGGAATTCAACCTGGATAAATGCGAGGTGTTGCATTTTGGAAGGTCGAATTTGAAAGCTGAGTACAGGATTAAGGATAGGATTCTTGGCAGTGTGGAGGAACAGAGGGATCTTGGTGTGCAGGTACATAGATCCCTTAAAATGGCCACCCAAGTGGCCAGGGTTGTTAAGAAAGTATATGGTGTTTTGGCTTTCATTAACAGGGGGATTGAGTTTAAGAGTCGTGAGATCTTGTTGCAGCTCTATAAAACTTTGGTTAGACCGCATTTGGAATACTGTGTCCAGTTCTGGTCGCCCTAGGACATCATAGGAAAGATGTGGACGCTTTGGAGAGGGTTCAGAGGAGGTTTACCAGGATGCTGCCTGGACTGGAGGGCTTATCTTATGAAGAGAGGTTGACTGAGCTCAGACTTTTTTCATTGGAGAAAAGGAGGAAGAAAGGGGACCTAATTGAGGTATACAAGATAATGAGAGGCATAGATAGAGTCGATAGCTGGAGGCTATTTCCCAGGGCAGAAATAACTAACACAAGGGGTCATCGTTTTAAGCTGGTTGGAGGAAAGTATAGAGGGGATGTCAGAGGCAGGTTCTTTACACAGAGAATTGTGAGAGCATGGAATGTGTTGCCAGCAGCAGTTGTGGAAGCTAGGTCATTGGGGACATTTAAGAGACTATTGGACATGCATATGGTCACAGAAATTTGAGGGTACATACATAAGGATCAGTGGTCGGCACAACATCATGGGCTGAAGGGCCTGTTCTGTGCTGTACTGTTCTATGTTCTGTGTTCTATGTTCTATGTTCTATGTTCTATGAAACAGAAAGAACAGAATAAAGAACCCCTACAGAACTCAGTCTATACAAACCATGCTTAATTATGCTGTTCCGAATACACACAACAGTCCCAATAAGCAAATCCCCTTAGAAACCAGTATAATTGAATGGAACAGATGCTTACAGGTTGAAGTTAGAAGGGCAGAGAGAGAGAGAGAGTTTGTTTTCACACAGCTCAATGTTGAACTCCCAAATAGTTCTGGACTAAACTGAATTGTTCAGCTAGAGAGCTGACCATTCCCCTTTCATTATACAGGTCACTTCTAAAACATGACTACTTTAGCCTGAAGTCTCATCTGTTTACATATAACCAAAAAGGCCTTTCAAAACCAGACTAATCGGCACAGAGAGCAGTTTCTTACCCCTCTGACAAAAACCAAGGACATTGTATCCTTGAGGAAAGGAACAGCTTTTGGGAAAAAAAGAAACCACTTTGTGATAGCAACAACAAAAAATCGAAATGACAGAGTGCGTCATTAATTCCTTAGCTATATTCAAACCTGGGAGTGTTTGAGGAAGATGATTTATTTGTTCTGCAATGTATCTTTAGTAATGCACACTTTATTTTAAATTTGATATCCCATCACAGAAAGAGAACACAGGACTATGTAAATTCACAAAACTTCCTCATGTTGTAACAATGCAATAAGCAATGTTTCCAGTCAACATGTTTACCCCAAAGCTCATTAAATGTGGCAAGCAACATATAGCAAGTCCACTGCCAATAAGCACTTAGTGAATGTTGTATGTTCATACAGAGAAAGGATAGAAGACAAAATTATGTTTCATTTTTGTCATAACTGGAAGTACCATTAGAAACCTGCTGTAAAAATGAACTTAACAACCAACATTCTCGTCTTTAAACCAAACAGCTGATCCTCAGTTCCCTTGTGCAATGCATGTGCTTGCATGTCATTGCTTCATTCTCAATAATCAATTTGTGACAACAAAAGAATAAAAAATAAGACTCAACAATTATTTTGGATTGCATCAGCTAAATCAGAAACTGTGACTCAAGTTACTGCTCAAAACGCTTTTGTAAAATCACTCCATCTATTTGGAGCTCCAGCTTTATTGCTAACATGAAATAAAAAGAATTGCTTTAAATCATCAGAAACCTGAGTCATTATAGATCAAAGTTGAGAAGAGCGGCCTTTGTGTGGAGCCACAGAAAATGGGGAAGACACTAAATGAATATTTTGCATCAGTATTTACTGTGGAAAAGGATATGGAAGATATAGACTGTAGGGAAATAGATGGTGACATCTTGCAAAATGTCCAGATTACAGAGGAGGAAGTGCTAGATGTCTTGAAACTGTTAAAAGTGGGTAAATCCCCAGGACCTGATCAGGTGTATCTGAGAACTCTGTGGGAAGCTAGAGAAGTGATTGCTGGGCCTCTTGCTGAGATATTTGTATCATCGATAGTCACAGGTGAGGTGCCGGAAGACTGGAGGGTGGCAAACGTGGTGCTACTGTTTAAGAAGAGCGGTAAAGACAAGCCAGGGAACTATAGACCGCTGAGCCTGACCTCGGTGGTGGGCAAGTTGTTGGAGGGAATCCTGAGGGACAAGGACTGATTCAGGATAGTCAACATGGCTTTGTGTGTGGGAAATCATGTCTCACAAACTTGATTGAGTTTTTTGAAAAAGTAACAAAGAGGATTGTTGAGGGCAGAGCAGTAGATGTGATCTATATGGACTTCAATGAGGCGTTCTCCCCATGTGAGACTGATTAGCAAGGTTAGATCTCATGGAATACAGGGAGAACTAGCCATTTGGATACAGAACTGAATCAAAGGTAGAAGACAGAGGGTGGTGGTGGAGAGTTGTTTTTCAGACTGGAGGCCTGTGACCAGTGGAGTGCCACAAGGATCGGTGCTGGGTCCTCTACTTTTTGTCATTTACATAAATGATTTGGATGCGAACATAAGAGGTACAGTTAGTAAGTTTGCAAATGACACCAAAATTGGAGGTGTAGTGGACAGCGAAGTGGGTTACCTCAGATTACAACAGGATCTGGACCAAATGGGCCAATGGGCTGAGAAGTGGCAGATGGAGTTTAATTCAGATAAATGCGAGGTGCTGCATTTTGGGAAAGCAAATCTTAGCAGGACTTACACACTTAATGGTAAGGTCCTAGGGAGTGTTGCTGAACAAAGATACCTTGGAGTGCAGGTTCATAGCTCCTTGAAAGTGGAGTCGCAGGTAGATAGGATAGTGAAGAAGGCGTTTGGTATGCTTTCCTTTATTGGCCAGAGTATTGAATACAGGAGTTGGGAGGTCATGTTGCGGCTGTACAGGACATTGGTTAGGCCACTGTTGGAATATTGCGTGCAATTCTGGTCTCCTTCCTATGGGAAAGATGTTGTGAAACTGAAAGGGTTCAGAAAAGATTTACAAGGATGTTGCCAGGGTTGGAGGATCTGAGCTACAGGGAGAGGCTGAACAGGCTGGGGCTGTTTTCCCTGGAGCTTCGGAGGCTGAGGGGTGACCTTATAGAGGTTTACAAAATTATGAGGGGCATGGATAGGATAAATAGACAAAGTCTTTTCCCTGGGTTCGGGGAGTCCAGAACTAGAGGGCATAGGTTTAGGGTGAGAGGGGAAAGATGTAAAAGAGACCTAAGGGGCAACTCTTTCACGCAGAGGGTGGTACGTGTATCGAGTGAGCTGCCAGAGAATGTGGTGGAGGCTGGTATAATTGCAACATTTAAGAGGCATTTGGATGGGTATATGAATAGGAAGGGTTTGGAGGGATATGGGCCGGGTGCTGGCAGGTGGGACTAGATTGGGTTGGGATATCTGGTCGGCGTAGACGGGTTGGACCGAAGGGTCTGTTTCTGTGCTGTACATCTCTATGACTCTATGACTCTATTAAATTAGACAATGGTGATTCACTTTTAAATTGTTCAGCTCACAAATGTGCTATTAAATGTGCAGATGAAAAAATTATTTGAGTAAATTTTCAGCTTATAAACTTTAAAATCAAAATAGGAAGTTCAAGAAAAACAAGTCTGGTGGCACCTGTGGAGAGAGAAACAAACTTTTTGTTTCAAGTCCAATATGATGTTTCTTTAGATTTCTTTTTTCCGGATTCTAGCAGCCACAGTATGTTGCCTTTATTTTAGTCACATACTTTAAAACAATGAATGTGATTTGATTTGATTTCAAGTCGTCACATGTATCACAATACAGAGTCTTTTATGGAGAACATATTTTAGTCAGATTTACCAACCTCAAATAGTAGAACAGTGTGGTGCCGGAAAAGCATAGCAGCATCCAAGGAGCAGGAGAGTCAACATTTCAGGCGTAAGCCATTCATCAGCATGCCACTGAGCTGCTGTGCTTTTCCAGCACCACACTTTTGAACTCTGACTCTCCAGCACCTACAGTCCTCACTTTCTTCAAATAGTAGAACCCTTTGTAAACTTTAGCAATAAACATGATCTCCCAAGAGGAAAAATCAAGGCGAAATGCATGGATAAAATTTGTATTCCAGTGCATTTGTTCACCTGTATTTACATGAATATTTCTTAATCAATGAACGTTTGAGAAAATGGGCCAAGCAGGTAAAGGCTACCATCTCATTAATTATGCATTGATTCCCTTCATAGATTGGACATCTGATTCTGATGAAGGGTTGTGACTTGCAATGGCAATCCACTTCCTCTAGTCCTACAGATATCTGTGATGTTGGCATAATAAGTGAAATGATAGACCTTAGTTGTAACATCCATTCTCCCCATGTCAATTGGCTGAGAAATATTCATGTAAATATGATTTGGAGTTGCCGGTGTTGGACTGGGGTGTACAAAGTTAAAAATCACATAACACCAGGCTATAGTCCAACAGGTTTATTTGGAAGCACAAGCTTTCTGAGCGCTGCTCCTTCATCAGGTATTTGTCTGATTGATCAACCACCTGATGAAGGAGCAGCGCTCTGAAAGCTAATGCTTCCAAATAAACCTGTTGGACTGTAATCAGGTGTTGTGACTTTTAACCGTGTAAATATGGATAAACTGCTGCATTGGAGCACAAAATGTATCCACAAATTTTCTGTTCAATTTTCCCAACTGTCAAATTTGTACTTTGTTGTATGAACTTGTTACTTTCTTTATTTGTGGTTGATGAATGTATTGGGGGAGAAATTAGTCATAGAACATAGAACCTAAAATAATACATCACAGGAACGGGCCCCTCCTATGATGCCAAATTAACCTAATCCCTTCTACCTAGCCTTGGTCCATATCTCTCCAATTCTTGCATATTCATGTGCTTATCTAAAAGTCCCCTAAATGCCCCTATTGTATCTGCCTCCACCAGCATCCCAGCAGCGCATTCTTGACTTCTACCACTCTCTGTGTTAAAAAACTTGTCTATCACATTTCCTTTGAACTTTCCCCTTTAAAAGCATGACCCCTAGTTTTAGACATTTCAATATTGGAAAAAAGATTCTGACCAGATTCTGGTTAATGTGGCATTAATTGTCCAGACAGAAATAGGTGATGAAAATTTTTGTAAGTCTATGTCCTGCACCTAAGGAAGATTGAAAATCCTGTGGCATTGTGTTGATTCTGGATGAGGTACATCTATCTTAGAACCCCTCTGATGAAACTCTGATGCTCAGAGTTTATGGGAAGCCTATGCCACCAATTTAGGTGTTTTTATCCAACTTTGGTGTGTAAGCAGATAGTGTTGGAGTGCTTCATTGGCTCCATCACGACTGTCCTCCTTTCCATATGTTCTTCAATCTGTCTAGAACTTACCTGAGGGTTAAAACCAACAAGGCAAATGAACAGACAATTACCCTGCTGCAATGAATGAACTGGAATAAAACTGGACCTCATCTAAATTTTGAAAAAACGCTAAAGGCTTTGCCTGCAAAACAAAAGATCATGAACCGATTGCTCATCTGCCAACATAACGCTACTATTCATTTCCAATGCGATGGCTCAATGTTCAACTCAATGCCCTTCCTATACAATTCAGACTAATCTGTATATCTAAAATATTTCCTTTTGGACTTACCTCTTATTTCCAATCTGTATATGTGTTGCTTTAATAATGCTTTTCATATTTTGTCATTAATAAACTTATTCTTTGTAATTTGCACTTTTGAGCTTCAGAATTTTGTTTTCTCAAGTGAATATTTTCCCCTGATAATCTTTATGTCAAACAATCTGTCTTTTGTCTCTTTTAGTCTTGAATGTATGTGTGTATTTGGGTTTTCTAAAGGGATATTATTTAAAAGCATAGTAATATTGGATTTTCTTTGCCATTTGTTGAAGTTGTATCTTGACAATAAAGAGTTCTTTACCATTAATGATAAAACCTGTGTGAATTGCTTTTGTCCTGAACAGCAGTCACTCAGGCAAATTGTTCATCTTGTTTGTTTAGTTAGATATTCACACATTTGTAATGACTTGTGAAACAGTGGGGTATGATGAGGAGCCCACTTTTCCCTGTTAAGTCCCACAGTGGCCAGTCTCTCAGTCTGCCCAACTGCAGAACAGGATACAGATTACTGGAATCCATATGTGACTCTGTCACTAAATTCAAATATATTCCTTTTTTAAAATTTCCTAGGTGCTGTGAGTCACCTACTGCCACACTTCGCTTTCCTGTAAATATGTTGAAATATAGTATATGAGTAACTTATGCCATGGCATTTGTAAATATAGTAGGCTTTGCTATGGATGACTAGTTACTTTGGATTAAGGAATAAGAAATTCTGGAGGATGCATGTTTGTCACCAGATCTTCCCCACTCACCAATGTTTGTAACATACATAAATTTTAGAGTGTACATTGCAGACACATTAACTATGAATTATTTATAATGGTGATTATATTGATGTGCTAAACTCAACAGCAATCAGCTAACAGGAGATATTGTATTTCCTGAATACTTATTACAACACACATGATATTTTCTTCTCTTTTTTTCTTTGTATCCCAAAGTGCACTTACACACAACTGAATGTTTTCTTTTCCCATTACCAAATCACGCATGGTAACAATGGATATTATTAAAGTGTCAGATAATTAATGTCAAAGTGAGCTCATTAATTAGGACTTATTGATCTTGTGTTGAACTCTAGTCTCCTGCAAAGAAAAGTGTGATTCTCATTATATAAAGGGTTTATGTATTCCCTTCAGACTGATATTGTGTTTACACGACTAAATAAGGAGGCATCAGAAGGGTAAAGGACACCCTTACTAAAATCATCCTGGGTGAACACATAAATGCAGCTCCATCTTTTAGCCTAAGTAGAGATCACATAAAGATTGGCTGATAAGCATTAAATTTTTGATCACTTTTTTACTTAATGTGATTGAAGATATGTTAATTATGTACTAATCACTTTTAATATTGGAACATTACAAATTGCATAGACATTACACAGTAGTTAGTAATGTCAATAATTCCACCATTTCCTGGAACATGCGGCACAATAGTATTATAAACCAGTTTCAGCAAATATTGAGACATTATTTCCCAATATTGAAAACCCTTTAAATTCTCAGAAAGTTTCAAGTCACAACTTCCGTGGTGTCTCCCAAATGTTGCAGAAACTCAAATGTGTCCTTTCAGCTTCTCAAGCTTTTGGAGCCCAATACAGGTTCTTTACATCCAGATATTTATAGATGCATACAGCGCAGAAAAGGCCCTTTGGCCCATTTAGTCTGTACCAACATAACTACCACTAATCCCAATTTCATGCACTTGTCTCATATCCTTGAATGTATTGATATTTGAAGTACACATCCAATTTTTTTTTAATGGTCATAGGGTTTCCAGCCTCCACTACCTTCCCAGGCAATGTGTTCGAGGTTCCCATCACCAAATGAGTGAAAAGTTTTTTTTCCCAAATCCCCTCTGAATTTCCTGTCCTTTACACTAAAACTATGCCCACTCATGATTGACATCTCAGCCCAAGGGAACAGCTGCTCTCTATTCACCCTGTCCACACCCCTCATAATCTTATACAGCTCAATCATGTCCTCCCTCAGGCTTCTCTGCTCGAAAGAAAACAATCCAATCCTTTTTAGTTTCTCCTTATAACTCAATTCTGTATCCCAGGCAACATACTGCTGAACCTCCTCTCTACCCCCTCCAGTGCTATCACATCCTTCCTGTAGTGAGGTGACCAGAACTGTACACTGTACTCCATAGAGTCATAGAGATGTACAGCACAGAAACAGACCCTTCAGCCCAACCCATCCATGCCGACCAGATATCCCAACCCAATCTAGTCCCACCTGCCAGCACCCGGCCCATATCCTCCAAACCCCTCCAATTCATATACTCATCCAAAGGCCCTTTAAATGTTGCAATTGTACTAGCCTCCACCACTTCCTCTGGCAGCTCATTCCACACACTCTGCGTGAAAAAGTTGCGTCTCAGGTCTCTTTTATATCTTTGCCCTCTGCTGGGGCATCTTCTTGCTCTTAAATTCTATGACACATCTGATGAAAGAAAATTTCCCATATGCCTTCTTAACTATCTTATTCAAACACTCTACTGATTTCAGGGATCTGTGAATAACTATCCCAAGCTCCTGTCCTTCTCAGCCATTCAGTGTCCTGCCATTCATTAAATACTCCTTAATCTTGTTTCTTCTTCCAAAGTGCATCACCTTGAAATTATCAGTGTTAAATATCATCTGTGACTAGTCTGTAACCTACAACCATCTTCTTTATTATTAACCACTCTATCAATCTTGTGTCACCTGCAAACTTGCTTAACATCCCCCCCCCCATATTTCCATCTATATCATTTATGCATATAGCAAACAATAAAGATCACAGTACTGATCCTCGTGGTACACTGCTGGACACCTGCCTCCAGTCACTCAATTGGCATTCTACCTTTTGTGTCCTGTTATGAAAACAGTTTCTGACCTACCTCGCCAAGATTCCCACAATTCCACATGCTTTAAATTTGTCAATCAGTCTCCCATGTGGGACCTTGTCAAAAGCTTTGTTAAAATCTATATAAACTACATCAACTCCCTCATCTATTTGATCACATTTTCAAAAAATTCAAACAAATTCATTTGGCATGGCCTCCCTCTGATGAAGTCATGCTGACTATCGCTAATTAACCCATGCCTTTCCAAGTGGGAATTAATTTGCTCCTTCAGAATTTTCTCCACTGACGAGAGACTTATCAGACTGTATTTTCCTGGTTCATCTCCACCACCATTCTGAAAAAGAGTAACCATGTTAGCTGTCATCCAGTCCTCTTGCACTTCCCCTGTAGCCAGACAGGAATTAAACTTTGTGTCAGAGTCCCTGCAATTCTCTGCCTTGCCTCATACAGCGGCTTGGGAAACAATTCATCTGGGCTAGGAGATTTGTCTGTTTTGAAGACTGACAGAGCTTTCAATGCCTCCCCATGTCCTACGTCAAATTGTGCAAGTTCCTCAGAGTCCCTTTTCCTGAATTCCATACCTACATTCTCCTTTTCCAGAGTGAAGTCCGAAGAAAAGTATTAATTTAACATCCTTCAAATATCCTGTGGTTTCACAGACAGATTGCCCCTTTGGTCCTTAATGGGCCCTACTGTCTCCCTGGTTAACCACTTTCCGTTAATGTAAATATAAAGAATCTTAGAATCCTCCCTAACCCTGTTCACAAATCCTTCCTCACGTCCCCTTTTCACTAATTGCTTACGTAAGTTCCTTCCTACACTTCCTGCATTCATCGAGGGCCGTAGCTGAAATGCTCCCTTTGAACTTATTAAAAGCCCTTCTGTTCTTCTACATCCAGTCATGAATTGTTTCTGACATCCAGGGTTCTCTGAACTTTTTGCTCCTACATTTCCCTCTAAAGGGTACATGTTGAACCTGTACTCTACCAAGCTCCTTTGCGAATGTCCCCCATTGCTCCTCTGTAGACTTACCTACTTTGGCCACTGCTTTATTTTAATAAATTCTGCCTCATTCTAGTCCAAAGCCATCTTTTAGAAACTATCTTTTTCTTTGTGCAGAACAAATTTGAACCGTACCATGTTGTGATCACTGTTGCCTAAATGTTCCCCCACTGCTACACCAAACACTTGCCCAACTGTTTTTCCCAGAACCAGATCCAGCACTGCACCATCCCTTATTGGTCCTTCTACGTATTGATAAAGAAATCTCCCCTTGATATATTTCAAGAAATCCACACTCTCTAAACCCTTAAGACTATGTTTATGTGGGAAAGTTTCATTCTCCAAGTATAAAAGGAGATTCACGGGCGACCTGATTGAGGTTTACAAAATCATGAAGGGTAGACAGGGTGGATAGAGACAAGCCTTTTCCCAGGGTGAAGGATTCAATAACCAGAGGTCATGCTTTCAAGATGAGAGGTGGAAAGTTTAAGGGGGATACATGCGGCAAGTACTTCACACAGAGGGTGGTGGGTGTTTGGAACGTGTTGCCAGCAGAAGTGGTAGAGGCAGGCATGGTAGATTCATTTAAGATGCATCTGGACAGATGCATGAGTAGGTGGGGAGCAGAGGGATACAAATGCTTAGGAATTGACCGACAGGTTTAGACAGGTTTACATTTGGATCGGCTCAGGCTTGAAGGGCCGAAGGGCCTGTTCCTGGGCTGTAAAATTTTCTTTGTTCTTTGTTCTTTATAAGTACCGGATTATAACTCTAACACACCTTTGTGAACTGTCCACATATTTGCTCCTATATTTCTCGCTGATTCTCTGAGAGCTATAATACACTCCCAGTAAAGTAGTTGCCTCCTTAACATTCCTATGTTCCTATGTTCTATCCACAAAACCACATTTGAGGACCCTTCCAAGATATCATCTCTCCTCATTGTAGTAATTGACTCCTTAATTAATAATGCTACACCATCACCCTTTTTACATTGTCCTCTAGGTGATCTAAAGATCCTATACCTCGGAATGTTAAGATGCCAGACCAGCCATTCCATCAACTATGCTTCTGTGATGGCAACAATATCATACTTCCATTGTCAATCCATGCTATGAACATGGCATACCAATCCATGCCATCAAGCTATGTAACAGCAAAAAGTTTCAAAATATCAAGCAGGTGAGCACTCAGAGATCTTCAGTATCAAGGCCACAACCGACGCTTGGGATCCCATCAGGAGCACTCACTTTCCTCTAGAAACAGCTGACTTCACTGACCAATATCCAGGATCGTGGGAGACATGCTGGACTTCAGGTGAGACTGAAATTCTAAGGTTTCAAGTTACGTCCCTTCCCTGCATACTCCTGGCAAACATTCAAGCCATTGAGATCAAAATGGATAAATTTAAAGTGAGACTCACCTTTCATAGAGAGTTGAGAGAATGCTGTGAGTTGTGTTTACAGAGACATGGCTCACTCTGCTTCACCAGACTGTGCTTTATAACTTGAATTTACAACTCACCAAATGGATCTCAGGCAAATCATGGGGTAGTAGGGTCTGCCTCTGAATCAACACCTCCTGGTGCTCAGACATGCAACCCTGGGAGTCACTGCCACCCCCCCCCCCCAGACCTAGAATATTTAACAGTGAAATGCCATCCAAACTACCTGCTGCACGAGTTCACCTCTCTATCCTGGCAGCCAGAAGTGAAGAGTGCACTTGAGGAACTATATAACGTTACAAACAGTCTTGAAATGGAATACCCCGAAGCCTTCTTCATTGTAGCTGATGACTTCAATCAGGCCAGCCTCAAGATTGTGCTACCAAAATTCCACCAACACATCTCCTGTCCCACCAGAGGTCTGAACATCCTTGATCATTGCTACACAACCACAAAAGATGGCTACCATTCCATCCCCTGTCCACATTTTGGAAAATCAGACCACAATGCTGTGCTCCTCCTCTTGGTTTACAAGCAGAAATTGGAGCATGAGAACCCAGTGCAGAAAATAGTGCAGTGTAGGTCTGATGAAACCGAAGGGCATCTACAGGACTGCTTAGAGTGGTCCATATTCAAGAACTAAGCACCCAACTTAAACAAGTATGCTACTACCGTTATGGACTTCATGAGTAAGTGTGGAGATGACAATGGCCAAAGAGGTTAATCTGATTGTTCCCCAACTGGAAACCATCCACTCCCTAGTGAAGTCCAGCTCTGAAGCGTTCAAATCAGGTGATCCTGACCTATACAGGAAATCTAGGTACAACCTTCGCAAGGCCATCAGGAGGTCAAGAGGCAATAACTGACTAAGCTTGCGACCCAGACTAACCACATGGACACCCATCATTTGTGGTAAGGCTTACACGACATAACAGCGACAAAGCGAAGTTGAACTGAATTGCAGATAACAGTACATCCATACCCAATTAGGTCAATCCATTCTATGCTTGCTTTGAACAGAAGGTCAGTGAAACAATATCACCCATCCCATCAGCCTCAGAAGCTGTACCCATGGTCACCACTGTAGATGTTAGATCGGCCTTCTTGAGAGTGGACAACAAGGATGCCTACGTCAGGCTACAGCTCCGCCTTGGAGAAAGTGAGGACTGCAGATACTGGAGATCACTCGGTGCTGAAAAAGCACAGCAGGTCAGGTAGCATATGAGGAGCATGAAAATCGACATTTCAGGCATAAGTTCTTCATCAGGAATGAGGCTTGTGGGGCGGGGGGCTGAGAGATAAATGGGAGGGGAGTGGGGCTGGGGGGAAGGCAGCCAGGAATGTGACAGGTAGATGAAGGTGCGGGTGGAAATGATAGGTCGGAGGGGAGGGTGGAGCTGATGATTGGGAGGGAGGGAAGATGGACAGATAGGACCGGTCAAGGGGGCGGTACTGAGCTGGAGGCCCAGGACTGGGATAAGGTGGGGAGAGAGGAAATGAGGAAACTGATACAGTTCTTCCTTCGACACCTTAATTCCAAAAAACACCTATCTCCAAAGTACAGCACCTAGGTCTCTGCTCCCCCCACTGTAACTGAATTCTCAACTTCCTGACTAACAGATCTCAGTAAAGATAGGCGACAATACCTCCTCGATCATAAACCTCAACACCAGTGCCCCGTATGGCAGCATTCACAGCCCGCTATTATACTCCTTATACACACACATCTCTGTGGCCAAATTCCACAGAAACTCTATTTACAGCTGCTGAAGGCACCACCATTGTAGGTCAGATCTCAAACAATGATTAGAAAGGAATACAGGAAGGAGATAATGTTTGATGGCATGGTATAAAGACAACAATCTCTTCATCAATATCAACAAACAAAGGAGCTGGTCATAGACTTCAGAAAGCGAGTGCAGGGCACAGCCCTGTCTGCATCAATGCTGCTGAGATGGAGATGGTCGAAAGCGTCAAGTTCCTGGGAGTGATGATCACCAACGATTTGTCCTGGTTCAGCCACATCAACGCAATGGTCAAGAAAGCACAATAATGCCTCTACTTCATCAGGAGGCTAAGGAAATTCAGCATGTCCATACAGACTCTTACAAGTTTTTATCTTATCTGGATGCATCATAGTTTGGTGTGGCAACTGATCTTCCCAAGACCGTAAGAAACTAGAGTTGTGAACACAGCCTAGTCCATCACACAAACCAGTTCCCCATCCATTGACTCCATCTATACTTCCCACTGCATTGGGAACACAACCAACATAATCAAAGATCCCTCCCACCTCAGTTATACTCTTTTCCACCCTCTTTTGTTGGGCAGAAGATATAAAAGTTTGTATAAATGTACGAGAAGATTCAAGAGCAACTTCAGCCCGCTGTTATCAGACTTTTGAATGGATATCTTTAATGTTAATGTTGATCTCTCTCTGCACCTTTTCAGCAGCTGTAACATTGTATCCTGCATTCTGTTACCCTGATGTATTTGTACAACAAGATCTGCCTGTAAGACAACACCTTTCACTGTACCACAGTACATGTAACACTCAGATGCATGCATGGCTGATGAGCTGGTGTATGAGAGAAGTATTCATATTTTTGGATCATTGAAATCTCTTCTGGGGTAGATGTGACCTGTACAAGAAGGACGGATTGCACCTGGTATAGGGAAAGCTGGATGACTAGAGAAATTGAGGGTTTGGTTAAGAAAAAGAAGGAAACATATATCAGGTACAGACAGGATAAATCGAGTGAATCCTTAGGAGAATATAAAGGCAGTAGGTGTACACTTGAGAGGAAAAGCAAGAAGGCAAAAAGGGGACATGAGATAGCTTTGGCAAATAGAGTTAAGGAGAATCCAAAGGGTTTTACAAATACATTAAGGACGAAAGGATAACTAGGGAGAGAATAGGGCCCCTCAAAGATCAGCAAGGCGACCTTTGTGTGGAGCTGCAGGAGATGGGGAGATACTAAATGAGTATTTTGCATCAGTGTTTACTGTGGAAAAGGACATGGAAGATATAGAATGTAGGGAAATAGAAGGTGACATCTTGAAAAATGTCCATATTACAGAGGAAGCAGTGCTGGATGTCTGGAAATGCATAAAAGTGGATAAATCCCCAGACCCTAATCAGGTGCACCCTGGAACTCTATGAGAAGCTAGGGAAATGATTGCTGGGCCTCTTGCTGAGATATTTGTATAATTGATTGTCACAGGTGAGGTGCCGGAAGACTGAAGGTTGGCAAACGTGGTGCCACTGTTTAAAAAATGTGGCAAGGACAAGCCAGGGATCTATAGACCAGTGAGCCTGATGTCAGTGGTGGGCAAGTTGTTGGAGGGAATCCTGAGGGACAGGATGTACATGTATTTGGAAAGACAAGGACTGATTAGGGATAGTCAACATGGTTTTGTGCATGGGAAATCATGTCTCACAAACTTGATTGAGTTTTTTGAAAAAGTAACAAAGAGGATTGATGAGGGCAGAACAGTAGGTGTGATTTATATGGATTTCAATGAGGCATTCAACAAGGTTCTCCATGTGAGACTGGTTAGCAAGGTTAGATCTCACGGCACACAGAGAGAACTAGCCATTTGGATACAGGACTGGCTCAAAGGTAGAAAACAGAGGATGGTGGTGGAGGGTTGTTTTTCAGACTGGAGGCCTGTGACTGGCGGAGTGCCACAAGGATCGATGCTGGGTCCACTACTTTTCATCATTTATATGAATGATTTGAATATGAACATAGGAGGAGTTAGTAAGTTCGCAGATGACACCAAAATTGGACATGTAGTGGAAAGCGAAAAAGGTTACCTCAGATTACAATGTGATCTTGATCAGATGGGCCAGTGTGCTGAGAAGTGGCAGATGGAGTTTAATTTAGATAAATGCGAGATGCTGCCTTTTGGGAAAGCAAATCTTAGCAGGTCTCATACACTTAATGGTAAGGTCCTAGGGAGTGTTGCTGAACAAAGAGATCTTGGAGTGCAGGTTCATAGCTCCTTGAATATAGAGTCGTAGGTAGACAGGATAGTGAAGAAGGCACTTAGTATGCTTTGCTTTATTTGTCAGAGTATTGAGTTGGGAGGTCATGTTGCGGCTGTACGGGTCATTGGTTAGGCCACCTTTGGAATATTACATGCAGTTCTGGTCTCCTTCCTATCAGAAGGATGTTGTGAAACTTGAAAGGGTTCAGAAAAGATTTACAAGGATATTGGAGACTAATGGGTGATCTTATAGAAGTTTATAAAATTATGATGGTCATGGATAGGGTAAATAGACAAGGTCGTTTCCCTGGGATGGGGGAGTTCAGAATTAGAGGGCATAGATTTAGGATGAGATGGGAAAGATATAAAAGAGACTTAAGGGGCAACCTTTTCATGCAGAGGGTGATACATGTGTGGAATGAGCTGCCAGAGGAAGCAATGAAGGCTCGGACAATTGCAACATTTAAAAGGCATCTGAATGGGTATATGAATAGGAAGGGTTTGGAGGGATATGGGCTGAATGATGATAGGTGGGTCTAGATTGAGATGGGATATCAAGTTGGCATGGACGAATTGGTCCGAAGTGTCTGTTTCCGTGCTGTACATCTCTTTGACTCTATGATTCCAAATCAAATCCTGCTTTACACGGGTAAACCAGAATGTACTTCTGGCAGGTGAAACAGACTGGTCAAAATCACATTAAGAAAATCATAGCAATGTTTAGAATTGGTGTATCACCAAAGTGCCTACCTCTCCTATGTAATTTTATTTGCACAATTACCTTTACCCAGAAATTTTCTCTTGAGGCAAATCTCATACCTTTGAATTTATCTCTTTTATTTATCTACTGCTCGACATTAAATTCTCATTCAGCCATCTTGCCAGTTGGTTGACTCCTACACAGCTGTGAGAAGCATTCAAAAAGATATCCTTCGCAACACAGGAATCAGCAAGATTCAGAACAGCAGCACTGTAACATACAGCCACAGAAACCTACAACAGATCTGAAACAATTCTGCCAGTATCTTTTGGATGTAAAACTGATAAATGTTTCCTTGTGTGAAATGTAATGTGGTTAGCCTGCTACTCCCTGTGGGAGATCGAATAGCAAGGTTTTATTAGTTTCCATTCATCACTTTTAACAGACCCTGATCTTATTATCGAACAAATTAATGAGAAACTGTGCTAATGCTTCCCTGACAGCATGAAGAGAGACACTTGGGCGTTGTTTTTTTCTTTTTTACTGGTTTAATGAATATTAACCCCACAACATACACACATTAAAAAAAATTAGGTTGGGCGGAATGTTAAAATGTCAAAAATCTTTAAGTTGGCAGTCTAATCTAATCTAAGCTGCCAGCCAGCTGGAAGAGATACTGTTGTTATTTTATTATATTGTAATAGAGCTATGCGCCTCATATTTAATCATCCTTTCAGCTTTGGGTGGCTGGATTTTCGGGGCTTCACTCCATCGACTTCAAGCAAAGATCCCGTGACGGAAACACCTCTGACCTATGCCTGCCCTTGCTGATCTCCCTCATGATCGCCCCACCTCGGGAATTCCCCCTGATCTCCACGTCGTTTCCTGCTACAAACCCCGACCATTCCCCGCTCACGCCTCCCCTGCAGGCGGACAGCTCCCAGTCTCCTCTCGCCGCCATCTGTACACATAGAGGGATGGTGCCACTCAGACCCTCAGCTTCAATTAGGCACTGTCGGGTTTCCTGACCTCTGCCCGCACTCTCACCCCGTCCCCACATCCACAAGGAACATTCTTCAGGGGGTAAAGTTTTAGTTTTAGATTGCTGTTCATAATGGTGCTCTCATTGGGGTAGATCTTGACTTTATGAAATGGTGTAAAGTAAATAATGCTGAGTCAGGTGAGTGTCTTATTGTAGGTGAAGCAGATATGCGGAAGCCAGCAGCTAAAAATAACTCACTTCCGAGATCGAGCGGCTCTCACCTCCTTTTCGCCGACGGTTTTATCAGGTAACTCGGCTGTTGAAGGTTAAATTTAAAGCAACCTATGATTGTAATTGAATTAAACTTCTACCAAATGCTTAAACCTGTCGACTTGCATCTCAGAATGACACTTTGATTTGCACTAAATAAAATTACAGGGGAAACTGCATAAATGGACGATGCAGTTGCTCATAACTTTCCCCAGAAATCAATGGTAAAGTAATGGTTAGTTCACATCGCCACTATTATTAATGAATACAGTACGCACTCAAGTATTTTATGATGTAGTGGCTATGAATTGACCGAACTGCTGCGCTTCTGCGCTGTTAGCTCCGCGAAAACAAAATTCGATATTTATGTCAAGATTAGTACTTGAGCAGTAAATATAAATAAGCTGTGCCGCAGATGTTTAAAAGTGGTATTTCATGTCATTACTGAACCTCTTAATGACGTGATTTATTATCCTGCCAAACTTCAAGATAGAAAATATTTAAAACCCACCCTCTTGGAGGTAATAAAGTGTTGGTCCAGATTTTTAACATGCTTATATTTTTTTCCTCCTATACTAAATTGATCCTTTCAGCTTTTCCCATGGTACATGGGCCATATCAATGTTGGTTGTTCACCTTGGTACCAACATTTTTTTTGGATTTGGGACAAAAAAGTCTGCAGATGCTGAATCCCAAGGTAGACAAGCTGGAGACTGGGAAAACACAGCAAGCCAGGCAGCATCAGAAGATGGGGAAGTCAAAGTTTAGGGTGTAATCCTTCTTCAGGACTGGGGGAGGCAGGGTGTAAGGTGAGCTGGAGATAAAGAGGGTGTTGTACAGCCAGGTGCTATTTATGTTACCAGGCCTCTCCAATTACCCAGGTTATGGATTGGCACTGACACACATTGCCCTATTCCGAATTATTTTTAGCCACCAAGTCCTAGAGTGGTACCTGACCTTGAGGCTGTCTGGCTCAGATGTAGGAGAGCCATCCATCCAGCAAAGCTCAGCATGTGCTGGAAGAACAGTGTCTCATTTTCTACTTGAGGGCTCTGCAGCCTTCAGGACTCAATATGGAGTTCAATAATTTTAGAACAAAATAAAGAACTGAAGATGCTGGAAATTTGTGTTGCTTTCTCTCCACAGATGATGCCAGACATGCTGAATTTCGCAAACAATTTGGTTTTGTTTCAAAGATTTTAGAGGCTGAATACCACCAACTACATAACAGGTCCATCACGACATAGTCTCTTTCAAGCTCTGCTTTTGTACATTGTGGCTTGGACTTTCAGACCTTAGAGGTACTGAGCAGGGACAAAAATTAGTTTCATCAGCCAATATGCCAGTTCCCTGGCTCCATCCTGCCTCCAGGCCATTTCTGTGGAAGTAAGATCACAACCAGCAGGGCTACCTGTCCACTTGTGGTGGATAACTTGTCAAGCTCATTAAGCACCTTACTAAAGCACTGACAGAGCTGATTCCAATGCCTGGAGACATAGATTAAATAACGTGTGGCTATCCATATGAGTAGCATAAACAGATCTTTCCCTACAAAATATTTCAGTCATTTATTTAAAATATTAGTCACATTCGTCGGGAATGGTCTACCTTTTACAACGTCTCTCTCTGATCACTGAAAATGTTTAATGTGTTTAATCAGTATACCTTAATTATAATGTCAAGTAAATTCCGGATAATGGATGTTGGTCCAATTGATCAATAGTAATGGTTTGATTGACTTACCATTCTTAATGACGAATGACATTTCACAATCTAAATATTCTTGAATCAAGAGAATTGGAAAGGGAGAGGCTGAATGGGCTGGGCTATTTTCTCAGGAGTGTTGGAGGCTGATGGATGACATTATGGAGGTTTATAAAATTATGAGGGGCATGTATAGGGTACATATTCAAGGTCTTTTCCAGATTGGAGGACATAGATTTAAAGTGAGAGGGGAAAGATTTGAAAAGGACCTAAGGGGCAACTTTTTCATGCAGAGATTGAGCGTGTATAGAATGAGCTGCCAGAAAAAGTCATGGAGGCTGGTACAATTACAATATTTAAAAGGCACTGGATGGGTATATGAATAGGAATGGTTTGGAGGGATATGGGTCAATGCTGACCATTTGGCCATCTGGCCTGTTGGGATTAGATTAATTTAGGATATCTGGTTGGCATTGATAAATTGGACTGAAGGGTCAGTTTCCATCCTGTACATCTCTATGATGCACAACATTCTGTAAGAAAACCTTTCTCCATACCTAAGTATTAACTAAGCATTCAACATGTCAATTTCTTTACTTTGATGTATAACAGACTGAATCTTGAGATTTTTTTCTGTCAGTGAAGACTTCCAGAGGTTTCTCTCATTTAATTATCCATTCCATCTCTATGGCACCCTTCTTTTCAAGTCTAATCCCATCCTACTACTTGGAATTCCCAGAAGAATTAATCAGTTACTGGATATCACTGAAAAATCTGCAAAACAAGTACTGGCACCATTTTCAAAGACCACCCAGCATCTGGACAACACTAGCATTCCAAAACCATCCTGGTCATCGAAGATGAATGAGTCGGAGAAAATGGTATCACAATTCTCTAACAGGGACTGGAGGCCTGGGTAACGCAGAGCAGTGATCTCCTCTTCTTCGAAGACCAGCAGAGAAGGCCACACCAAGATTCAAGGTCACCACCCTGATCAGGGCCATCTCCATGATGCAAAGGAACAGTCAACAATGCTGCAAGAAGGTCAACAACCTTCTCCAACCCAACAGGATGAGCTCCACACTCTTCCCTCTCCCACCTCACTGTCACTCTATCTCTGCCACTACACCCACATCCTACCAAGACTCATGCACTGCTACTCACACTATTGCATGAAACATCTTCCCTCACTTGTTCTCATTCTCCCTTATCCTCCCACATCAATAAATCTGCATGGATTCTGCTTAATCAACCAGCTCACATCACCATCTTCTCCCCATCTGCACCAGCACTGACAACCACATGTAGTCTGAGACTGGGAAAGATGGAAGTTTCCTCCCCTGAAGGACATCAGCAATGGTTTCATAATCATCATTTGTGCAACAGGCTTGAGGGGCTGAATGACCTCTTTCTGTTCCTGCAGTACCTATGACACCCACTTTTATCTCACTCAATCCCTCCTTTTCTCTCATTCTAGGAGAGAAGTGGCCATAATAGGTGTAAAGGACCAGGGTGAGTGAAGGGGGGCTCAAAATTAGGCTCCTTACACACTACCAGGAGAAAATCTTGTCGCTCACAGGAAAATACTGGGACTGTCCTTGGAGGGAT
Source organism: Chiloscyllium plagiosum (assembly GCF_037043375.1). NCBI lineage: Eukaryota > Metazoa > Chordata > Chondrichthyes > Orectolobiformes > Hemiscylliidae > Chiloscyllium > Chiloscyllium plagiosum. The sequence goes on from NW_028270154.1 coordinate 39,000,798, forward strand.
GCTAGGACATCATCTGACACCAACCAATTAAATACCACTGTTTATTCCACTACAACACTAAAAGTAACCCTTCTGTCAGTGTCATTCATTGCACACCACTTCTAACCATTGTCCACATATCTTCTCTCCCTTGTGTATTGCAAATACCAGTGGGGTGGCTGTGGCTGGGAGGAGAAATGGGATGCTGTGCCAGAAGGCACCTCCTTCTAAGAAAGAGAGTTCCAAAGTCTCAGCGAAATCATCAACAAGGCTGCTTCCTGACCTCTGGACCCCACTCTCTCCCCAGTTTAGATACTAATACCTCAGAGTGAATATCAGGTACCATGTGCTGGTGCATCTCACTGCAACAACCAAGAAAGCAAAGCCCAAGGTCGCTGATGCTCAAAGGACTGCCAGAGACTAGGCACCTGCTCAGCCCCAACCAAGAGAGGCTCTATGGGTCTTATGAGTTACTCATATTTTTGTTGTTATTTTCACCTCTCCCAGTTGTCAGGATCTGTAATTTTTTTAAAGCATTTTTGCATGATTTTTCTTTTATCCTTTAACTTCTCTGTCATTTACATCTGTTTTTGGTAAGTATGTGATTTCTGAATTGATTTTAAATAAATGAACATATAGCATGGAATAAGTTTGTTATAAACCAAAAGGGAAATTGCTGGAAAACCTCAACAGATCTGGCAGCATTTGTGGAGAGAAAGCAGACTCAATCCAGCAGAGATTTTCCAACATATCCAAACACCTCATTTACTGTGTCTGTTGCTCTCAATGTGGTCTTCTCTACATTGGGAGTCAGGGCGCCAACTTGCAAAATGTTTCAGAGAACATCTGACACATGCACTAAACAATCCCAGCAGCCAACCACTTTAACACCCCTTCCCACTCCTCCAATTCATGCAAGTCCTGGGCCTCCTCCACCACTAAATCCTAGCCACCCGCCAACTAGAAGAAGAACACCTCATCTTCCGCATTGGGACCCTCCAACCACACAGAATCAATGTAGATTTCACCAGTTTCCTCATCTCTCCTCCCTCCCTTTATCCCAGATCCAACCCTCCAACTCAGCACCACCCTCTTGAACTGTCCTACCTGTCCATCTTCCTTACCACCTATCCAGTCCACACTCACCTCTGACCTATCACCATCACCCCTCATCTTCATTTACGTATTACTTTGCTAGCTACCTTCCACCTAGTCCCACCCCTTTCCATTTAACTCTAGGCCCCCTTGCCCACCACCTCCCCCACATTCCTGATGAAGAGCTTATGCTTGAAATGTCAATTCACCTACTCCTCAGATGCTGCCTGACCAGCTGTGCTTTTCCGGCACCACACCTTTTGACCACAATTACTAATTAGCGAAGAGGAATGGATGCCCTAGTACTAGTGACAAACAGGCAGACAAAACTGATGAGTGCAGTATCTTATTTCTGTGAACCACTGGCATTGTTATGTGAAGCCAACATTGTTGTATTTACTTCTCTTTTGTCCTCTCAGTAGGAAAGGATATATGATGCCTGTGGATGGCCTCACACAAGAAGAGGACTCCTTCAAGTTGGCATCTCACTGCAGAAGGGTGGTGGGAGTGGTTGATGGATAGATGGCAGAGTAGAAATAGGTGAAAGAATATTGAATTCTTAGGTGAAAGGGACAAAGTAAATCCTGTCAGAATGCCAAGAATTCAAATGTCCCGAAAGTCCCAGTTCCTCAGAGGCATCTATTTCAAAGCTGGGTTCCCATTATCTTTTTCTGATGTTTCTCACAGGCCTGGCTTTGAAGGGATAACACACAGCAGCAGTGGGGACCTCAGATGAGATGGAAGCCACAGAACCAGCACCATCACATCATTCCTCTGCCAGCACAGTTATAATCACGTCATTTAGCCCTTGTATGTAGTTTAACACTTTGAAATAGCCAACATGTGAAAAATCCATGAAGAACCATAAGAATACCATCAAAATAAAATCTGCCGAGTACATAGAGTCAATTAACGGTCTGAAGAGAAAGTTTAAAAGAAAATTCTGCAAATCAGTGTTGTACAGCAACAAGTTTAACTTTATGAATTTTAAGACAACAACAGGCAGACAGCCCAAGAGAAAAGAACAGTACAAATATTCAAACAGAGCTGAATTAGAGCTGCAAGTAAACTGAGAAGCTAAAATAAACTGGCCAATGGCAGAATTGATTTTGAGGCCTGAAAATCCATTTCTAAAAGTTGAGAATTTATTTTCCAAAATTAGGAAAACATTCATCAGCCATTTCGAAAAAAATGAATGGAAAAGGTGCAAATCCCCCATTTTGTTTTAAAGCAAAATTATAGTTTTCTGACACTTCTAGAACCCTGACTAAACGTGGGGACCACAGTTTACAAAGTAGCTCAATAAAATTACTGCTATAATATTGCTACATTTAAGATTTGCAGCAATGTTGTACGTACAAGATATTGCTACATTGAAATAGTCTGAAGAGCTTTTTGCAATACTGTTGCCACATCAAATATCCTTTAAACCTTCAAACAATTTGCAAACACAACAGTTTCTTTTTTCTTAAGAAGCCCAATTTTAAAAGGCAATGACATAACAAGAACAAGCAAGGTCAAAAGTATATTGTCAGAACGTCCACAAAATTTTGTAGCTTGAATTAGGATGTAGTAGACCCCCTGACAGAATTTAAAATATTTAAACAGTATTAAGAGCTATGATTTCCAGATGTGTCTGATGCAGAAAAGTAAGCCATTAAGATTTGTTTAACAATTGAAAATGAATGTCTATGCAAATTAAATATGTCAGGATCAATGACTCAGGAGCTAAAAGATCCCCAATGTTATGGGTCACCTGAGAAAACTAATTCAGAGTCAGATCATCAACTCAAATTCATATAATTTCCGACACAAGCCTACAAAATCCACAATCACTTCATGCGCAGATGCAGGGAAAAAACACCTTGTTATATGTTTTTCTTTCCAATGGGAAGCTGACAAGCAGAATTGCTGAATTGGTGATTGCTTCCAACCACATGGACGTTTTCCAAAAGATTTGCCAGACAAACTGAAAACTTATAGTGTTGAACAGTTACTGATGGTTAAACATAAATACAAAAAAAAAGGTCAATGAAGTTTACAGTCCCAAGTACAAATTCAGTTGTTGATACAATTACTGGATCACCCAAATATAACATGACATGCAGGACGGCCTTCTACACGCACCAACAAAACACCCAGCTTTTAACAAATGTTGTAAAGGATGTGACAGAAAAAAACATAGAAGCCATGCACAAGAGCAAAAATAAGGCAAAGAAATTAATGCTAGAGATCAGAAACACACAAAAACCAGAAATTCTAAAGAAATTAAGTATCTGTGGAGAGAAAACAGAGTTAATGCTTTGAGTCCAGTGATGCTTCTTTTCTGAATGTTGCTAGATTTGTTCAGTTTCTCCAGCAATTTCTGTTCTTGTATGCACTAGAGTAAACACTGACGTAACCACAAGCAGTTGTGCACTGACCCAAATGGGCTTCTCACAAGAAGTGCTTTCAAGCCATGTTATATAGAGTCATAGAGATGTACAGCATGGAAACAGACCCTTCGGTCCAACCCGTCTATGCCAAACAGATATTTTAACCCAATCTAGCCCCACCTGCCAGCACCTAGCCCATATCCCTCCAAACCCCTCCTATTCATATACCCATCCAAATGCCTTTTAAATGTTGCAATTGTACTAGACTCCATCACTTGCTCTGGCAGCCCATTCCACACACACACACACCACCCTCTGAGTGAAAAGGTTGCCCCTTAGGTTTCTTTTATATCTTTCCCCTCTATTCCTAAACCTATGCCCTATAGTTCTGGAGTCCCCCACCCCATGGAAAAGACCTTGTCTATTTACCCTATCCATGCCCCTCATGATTTTATAAACCTCTATGAGGTCACCCCTCAGCCTCCGAAACTCCAGGGAATACAGCCCCAGCCTATTCAACCTCTTCCTATAGCTCAACCCTGACAACATCCTTGCAAATCTTTTCGAACCCTTTCAAGTTTCACTACATCCTTCCGATAGGAAGGAGATTAGAATTGCACACAATATTCCATAAGTGACTAAACCAATGTCCCGTAGAGCCGCAACATGACCTCCCAACTCCTGTACTCAGTACTCTGACCAATAAAGGAAAGCATACCAAATGCCTTCTTCACTATCCTATCTACGTGTGACTCGACTTTCAAGGAACTATGAACCTGCACTCCAAGGTCTTTTGGTTCAGCAACACTCCTGAGGACTTTACCATTAAGTGTATCGGTCTTGCTAAAATTTGCTTTCCCAAAATGCAGTACCTTGTATTTATTTAAATTAAACTCCATCTGCCACTCCTCAGCCCATTGGCCCATCTGGTCAAGATCCCGCTGTAATCCGAAGTAACCTTCTTTGCTGTCCACTTCACCTTAAAGTTTGGTGTCATCAGCAAACTTACTAACTATACCTCTTATGCTCACATCCAAATCATTTATATAAATCATGAAAAGTAGTGGAACCAGCACCAATCCTTGTGGCACTCCACTGGTCACAGGTCTCAAAATCTGAAAGACAACCCTCCATCACCACCCTCTGTCTTCTACCTTTGAGCCAATTTTGTATCCAAATGGCGAGTTAGACAATAGATAATAGACAATAGGTGCAGGAGTAGGCCATTCAGCCCTTCGAGCCTGTACCGCCATTCAATATGATCATGGCTGATCATTCCTAATCAGTATCCTCTTCCTGCCTTATCTCCAGAACTCTTGATTCCACTATCTTTGAGAGCTCTATTCAACTCTTTCTTAAATGAATCCAGAGACTGGGCCTCCACTGCCCTCTGGGGCAGAGCATTCCACACAGCCACCACTCTCTGGGTGAAGAAGTTTCTCCTCATCTCTGTCCTAAATGGTCTACCCCGTATTTTTAAGCTGTGTCCTCTGGTTCAGCACTCACCCATCAGCAAAAACATGTTTCCTGCTGCCAGAGTGTCCAATCCTTTCATAATCTTATACGTCTCAATCAGATCCCCTCTCAGTCTTCTAAACTCAAGGGTATACAAGCCCAGTCGCTTCAGTCTTTCAGTGTAAGGTAATCCCGCCATTCCAGGAATTGACCTCGTGAACCTACGCTACACTCCCTCAATAGCCAGAATGTCTTTCCTCAAATTTGGAGACCAGAACTGCACACAGTACTCCAGGTGTGGTCTCACCAAGGCCCTGTACAACTGCAGAAGCACCTCTTTGCTTCTATACTCAATTCCTCTTGTTCTGAAGGCCAACATGCTATTAGCCTTCTTCACTACCTGCTGTACCTGCATGCTTGCCTTCATTAACTGGTGTACAAGAACACCCAGATCTCTCTGTACAGCCCCTTTACCTAAATTGATTCCAATGAGGGAGTAATCTGCCTTCCTGTTCTTGCCACCAAAGTGGATAACCATACATTTATCCACATTAAACTGCACCTGCCATGCATCTGCCCACTCACCTAACTTGTCCAGGTCACCCTGTAATCTCCTAACATCCTCCTCACATTTCACCCTGCCACCCAGCTTTGTATCATCAGCATATTTGCTAATGTTATTGCTGATACCATCTTCTATATCATTAACATATATTGTAAAAAGCTGTGGTCCCAGCACGGATCCCTGCGGTACCCCACTGGTCACTGCCTGCCATTCCGAAATGGAGCCGTTTATCACTACCCTTTGTTTCCTATCAGCCAACCAATTTTCAATCCAATCTAGTACTTTGCCCCCAATACCATGCACCCTAATTTTACTCACTAACCTCCTGTGAGGGACTTTATCAAAAGCTTTCTGAAAGTCCAGGTACACTACATCTACTGGATCTCCCTCGTCCATCTTCAGAGTTACATCCTCAAAAAATTCAAGAAGATTAGTCAAGCATGATTTCCCCTTCTTAAATCCATGCTGACTCTGTCCTATCCTGTTACTACTATCCAGATGTGCCATAATTTCATCCTTTATAATAGACTCCAGCATCTTTCCCACCACTGAGGTCAGACTAACTGGTCTATAATTTCCTGCTTTCTCTCTCCCACCTTTCTTAAAAAATGGTATAACATTAGCCACCCTCCAATCCTCTGGAACCGACCCCGAATCTATCGAACTCTGGAAAATAATCACCTACGCATCCACGATTTCCCGAGCCACCTCCTTCAGTACCCTGGGATGTAGACCATCAGGCCCCGGAGACTTATCAACCTTCAGACCTAACAGTCTCTCCAACACCAAATCCTGGCAAATATAAATTCCCTTAAGTTCAGGTCCTTCAGCCACTGTTACCTCAGGGAGATTGCTTGTGTCTTCCCCAGTGAACACAGATCTGAAGTACCCATTTAATTCTTCTGCCATTTCTTTGTTCCCCGTAATATATTCCCCTGTTTCTGTCTTCAAGGGCCCAATTTTAGTCCTAACCATTTTTTTACCTTGCACATACTTAAAAAAGCTTTTACTATCCTCCTTTATATTATTGGCCAGTTTACCTTTGTACCTTATTTTTCCTCTGCGTATTTACTTCTTAGTAATCCTCTGTTGCTCTTTAAAAGCTTCCCAGTCCTCAGTTTTCCCACTTATCTTTGCTATGTTATACTTTTTCTCTTTTAACTTTATATGTTTCTTAACTTCCCTCGTCAGCCACGGCTGCCCATGCCTCCTCCTGGGATCTTTCTTCCTTTTAGGGATGAACTGATCCTGCAACTTCTACATTATACACAGAAAAACCGCCATTGTTCCTCCACAGTCATCCCTGCTAAGGTATTGCACCATTGAACTTTGGCCAGCTCCTCCCTCATAGCTCCATAGTTCCCTTTATTCAACAGAAGTACTGTCACTTCCGACTGTACCCTCTCCCTCTCAAATTGCAGATTGAAGCTTAATGTATTATGGTCACTACTTCCCAATGGCTCCTTCACTTCGAGGTCTCTGACCAATTCTGGTTCGTTACACAATACCAGATCCAGAATTGCCTTCTCCCTGGTCGGCTCCAGCACCAGCTGCTCCAAGAATCCATCTCTGAGGCATTCCACAAAGTCTCTTTCTTGAGGTCCAATACCATCCTGATTCTCCCAGTCTACCTGCATGTTAAAATCCCCCATAACAACTGTAGTAACATCTTTGCGACAGGCCAATTTCAGCTCCTGATTCAACTTACATCCGACATCCAGACTACTGTTTGGGGGCCTGTAGATGACTCCCAAGAGTGTCTTTTTACCCTTAGTATTTCGCAGCTCAATCCACACGGACTCTACATCCCCTGACTCTAGGTCGCCCTGCGCAAGGGACTGAATATCCTCCCTTCCTGTATTCCATGAGATCTAACCTTGCTAACTAGTCTCCCATGGGGAACCTTGTTGACTGCCTTACTGAAGTCCATGTAGATCACGTCTACCGCTCTGCCCTCATCAATCCTCTTTGTTACTTCTTCAAAAAACTCAGTCAAGTTTGTGAGACATGATTTCCCACACACAAAGCCATGCTGACTATCCCTAATCAGACCTTGCCTTTCCAAATACATGTACATCCTGTCCCTCAGGAATACCTCCAACAACTTGCCCTCCACAGATGTTAGGCTTACTGGTCTATTGTTCCCTAGCTTGTCCTTACCACCCTTCTGAAACAGTGGCACCATCTTGGCCAACCTCCAGTCTTCCAACACCTCACCTGTGACTATCAAAGATACAATGGCTCAGCAAGAGGCCCAGCAATCACTTTCCTAGCTTCCCGCAGAGGTCTAGGGTACACCTGACCAGGTTCTGGGGCTTTATTCACTTTTATGCATTTCCAGACATCCGGCACTTCATCCTCTGTAATATGGACATTTTTCAAGATGTTACCATCTATTTCCCTACATTCTGTATCTTCCATGTCCTTTTCCGCAGTAAGCACTGATGCAAAATACTCATATAGTATCTCCCCTATCTCCTGTGGCTCCTTACTGATCTGTGAGGGGCCCTATTCTCTCCCTAGTTACCGCTTTGCCCTTAATGTATTTGTAAAAACCTTTTGGATTCTCCTTGACTCTATTTGCCAAAGCTATCTCATGTCCCCTTTTTGCCCTCCTGACTTTTCTCTTAAGTACACTCCTATTGCCTTTATATTCTTCTCAGGATTAACTCGACCTATCCTGTATATACCTGACATATGCTTCCTTCTTTTTCTTAACCAACTCTCAATTTCTTCCGTCATCCAGTATTCCCTACACATACCAGCCTTTCCTTTTACCCTAACAGGAATATACTGCCTCTGAACTCTCGTTATCTCATTTCTGAATGCTTCCCATTTTCCAGCCATCCTTTTACCTGTGAACATCAGCCCCCAGTCAACTTTTGAGAGTTCTTGCCTTCTTGCCTAATACCATCAAAATTAGCCTTCCTTCAATTTTGACCTTTGGTTCAGGTGAGCTGTGTAGAGGGCATGCAGGCTTAATGCTGTCAGTTTGGGCTTGAGGTGGGTGAGAGCAATTGAGAAGATGTTACAGCAATTGTGAGAGTGGTAGAGCATAGGCCTTGATGGGAGGTGGGTTGAATGGCAGAAATAGGGTGAGGTATCAGAAAGAAAATAGTGGCACATACACTAATGAAGTGAAAAAAGACATTGACTTTCTTCCTATAGTGTGAGGCATTGCTTCAGACAGCTGCAACTACCTAAGTCCAAGTGGCAATCTTTGGGCATGTTGGCACTGGTGTTGTGGCTGCCATTGCTGTTCCTGGGGAAAGAGGAAGTCCTGCATTAGGGCTATATGATTCAGCAAGGCCTCCAGGACCCTGCCTGCAAAGCGGGGCACTCATAACTTTCTCTGTCGGCAAAATACAGGGCAAATGTCAGCAAGCCTGCAATGCAGCTCTGAACTGACCATGTTTGTCTGTGTGTTCAACTTGATTTTAAAGATGGCACAGGCAAAAGAAATGCGAATTCAACTGACTGGTGAATTGATCCAGGTATGTGGTAAGATGGGGTGAAAATTGGACATGAGAGATGTCATAAGAATATGGTAAGTAATTAATCAGGTAAATTTGGATGAGACAACTTGCTAGATCTCATGGCAACAAATCCTCCAAAAACCATGCCACAACTTGGAGTTAGCCAAAAGAATGGTTTTAGGATGAATAGCGAAGTGTGTAAGATAAATTATGGAAATAGAGTCATAGAGTCAAAGAGTTATACAGCACAGAAAAAGATCCTTCAGTCCAGCTCGTCCATGGCAACGAAGTATCCCAACCCAATCTCGTCCCACCTGCCAGCACTGGGCCCATATCCCTCTAAGCCCTTCCTATTCATGTACCTGTTCAGATGCCTTTTCAATGTTGTAATTGTACGAGCCTCCACCACTTCCTCTGGCAGCCCATTCCATACACGCACTACCCTCTCTGTGAATAAGTTGTCCCTTAGGTCTTTTATTATATCTTTCCCCTCTAACCCTAAACCTATGCCTTCTAATTCTGGACTCACCCACGCCAGGGATAAGACTTTATCTATTTACCCTATCCATGCCCTTCATGATTTTATAAATCTCTTTAAGGTCACCCCTTAGCCTCTGATGCTCTAGAGAAAACAGCCCTAATTTATTCAACCTCTCCCTACAGCTCACATCCTCCAACCCTGGCAAGATCCTTGTAAATCTTTTCTGGATCCTTTCAAGTCTCACGCATCCTTCCAATAGGAAGGAGACCAGAATTGCATCTAATAATACAAAAGTGGCCTAACCAATGTCCTGTACAGCCACAATATGACCTCCCAACTCCTGTACTCAATACTCTGACCAATAAAGCAAAGTATACCAAATGCCTTCTTCACTATGCTATCTACCTGTGACTCCACTTTCAACGAGCTATGAACCTGCACTCCAAGGTCTCTTTGTTCAGCAACACTCCCTAAGACCTTACCATTAACTATATAAGTCCTGCTAAGATTTGCTTTCCAAAAATGCAGCACCTCGCATTTATCTAAATTAAACTCCATCTGCCACTCGTCATCCTATTGGCCCATCTGATCAAGATCCTGTTGTAATCTGAGGTAACCTTTGTCACTGTCCACTACACCTCCAATTTTGGTGTCATCTGCAAACTTACTAATTATACCTCTTATGCTCACATCTAAATCATTTATATAAGTGATGAACAGTAATGGATCCAGCACCGATCCTTGTGGCATTCCACTGGTCACAGGCCTCCAGTATGAAAAAAACAACCCTCCACCACCACCCTCTGACTTCTACCTTTGAGCCAGTTCTGTATCCAAATGGCTAGTTCTCCCAGTATTCCATGACATCTAACCTTGTTAAACAGTCTCCCATGGGGAACCTTGTCGAACACCTTACTTAAATACATATAGATCATGTCTACTGCTCTGCCTGCATCAATCCTCTTTGTTACTTCTTCAAAAAACTGAATTGAGTTTGTGAGACGTGATTTTCCACGCACAAAGCCAGCCTGACTATCCCTAATCAGTCTTTCCCTTTCCAAATACATGTACATCCTGTCCCTCAGGATTCCCTCCAACAACTTGCCCACTACAGACATCAGGCTCACCGATCTATAGTTGCCTGGAATTTCCTTACCACCTTTCTTAAATAGTGGCACCATGTTAGCCAACCTCCAGTCTTCTGTGACTATCAATGATACAAATATCTCAGCAAGGAGCCCAGCAATCACTTCCCTAGCTTCCCACAGAGTTCTCGGGTACACCTGTTCAGGTTCTGGGGATTTATCCACTTTTATGCATTTCAATACATCCAGCACTTCCTCCTCTGTAAATTGGACATTTTTCAAGATGTCACCATCTATTTCCCTAGTTCCATGTCCTTTTCAACTGTAAACACCAATACAAAATACTCGTTTAGTATCTCCCCTACCTCTGCGGCTCCACACAAAGGACGCCTTGCAGATTTTCATGAGGCCCTATTCTCTCCCTAGTTGCCCTTTTGTCCTTAATGTATTTGTAAAAACCCTTTGGATCCTCCTTAACCCTATTTGCCAAAGCTATCTCATGTCTCCTTTTTGCCTTCCTGATTTCCCTCTTAAGTATACTCCTACTGCCTTTGTACTCTTCTAAGGATTAACCCGATCTATCCTGTCTGTACCTGACATATGCTTCCTTCTTTATCTTAACCAAACCCTCAATTTCTTTCGTCATCCAGCATTCCATATCCCTACCACCCTTTCCTTTCATCCTAACAGGAATATACTGTCTCTGGACTCTAGTTATCTCATTTCTGAAGTCTTCTCATTTTCTAGCCATCCTTTAACTGTGGACGTCTGCCCCCAATCAGCTTTCGAAACTTTTTGCCTCACACTGTCAAAATTAGTCTTCCTCCAATTTAGAATTTGAACTATTTAATCTGGTGTATCCTTTTCCTTCACTATTTTAAAACTAGTAGAATTATGTCGCTGGCCCCAAAGTGCTCCCCCACTGACATCTCAGTCACCTGCCCCACCTTATTTCCCAAGAGTAGATCAAGTTTTGCACCTTCTCTAGTAGGTACACATCATCTTGATCCAATCAGAGACAAATGCAAGTTGATCAATGTACCAGGATCCGAACATGTGCTCGCAGAGTGGTCAATACATGTTTTAAATTGTCAATCACATGGCAATCATCAATATTATTAAGCCATTGAAAACATTTGTAAAAACTCAAATCATCTGTCTTCCGAAAATTGGTGATTATCATAAATGTGATACTGGGCAAGTGCCAAAATACTACCCTGGCAAAGTTTTTAAAGACTATCAATCCACAGATATGGGAAGCCATGGTAAATATATGAAGGGAAACTCTCAATGTACAGCATTTCAGCAATTTGATGAACAGGATCAAATTGAATGTGAATGAATGAAGAAAAAAGCACAATCAAAAATGCTTGGAAGTCACAGATATTTTGCATTGTGGGCACTGAGTTTTGTAGTCTTGCAGTTGATTGATGTTTTTGTATTTGAGTTTTACAATATTTGGAATACTAGTTAATAGCTGGGACATGCCACTCTAAGCAGATGCATGAATTTCCCCACTGGTGCTGCCTTAACTTGATGAAGATCTACAGAGTTGGTATGCAAAGAGAAATAAACGGTTCCAAAAGGGATGATCTTACAAACCGATTGTCATCAAAATAATTAATTAGAAGACAGTAAGAAATGTTTCATTTGGATAAGGTTTCTTCTAAAGAAAGCAATCAGGAAAAGAGAACATAATGTTGAGCAATCCATGGTTGACCAATGTCAACATTGTACTAATAAGCCATTTAGCATTGTGATTGCCTTTCATCATGCCAAGGGTGAATGGCTCGCAAAGGTTAATATGGTCTGTGTTCCGATGCCAGCGGTTCGATGCCAAGACTAAAGGCAAAAATCAGTCTTCAGTCAATAAAACAGAACAAGAGTTGTGTACCCAGTCAAAGAGTGTTGTGAACTAGCATCCTGAAATGGATAGACGGAAAGCCATTGCTTTTATTTCAATTTTCCTTTGTATTTATTATGATGTATGTAATAAATGCTGTAAAACCTGTGTAAATATATTTCTACCAATAATGGGTCTTGTAGATAGTCAGGACTAGGGAGCTTTTAGAAGGCTTTCTAAAAATCAGTCTATGATTTTAACTATAAGTCTGGCAGTTTAACTTGCACTCCAGAATCTGACAACTAGAAACAGGATGAACCACATATCACCAATACAATGAAAACACTGCCTTTGTCCTGAAAGATCTGGAGCAATTCATATGTAAGGCAGATCAGGCTCAGTGTGATCAGCCATAGGAACACAGCTTGGGTCTAAAGCAATGCAAACGAGAGGTGGCATTGCATAATGCACACATCAAGCAGCTGCAAATCATTCAGTGGACAGTCCATTAAAAAAAATAGCAAGTGGTACAAACAGAAAACCAAATAACCATTGAAGTGGCACTGGAAGAGGTCCAGGCTGCCATGAACTCTCATCAACTTTTATAGAGGCACCACAAAAAGCACTCTATCCAGGTGCATAATAGCCTGGTACAGCAACTGCTCTGCCCAGGATAATAAGAAACTATAGAAAGTTGTGTGCACAGCTCAGATCATCATGGAAGCCAACCTTCCATCCATGGATTCCATTTACACCTCTTGTTGCTGCAGAAAAACTGCCAACATCATCAAAGACCCCTCCAACCCCAGTAATGCTATCCTACAACCTCTTCCCTCAGGCAGAAGATATAGAAGCTTGGACATATGCATCAACAGTCAAAAAACAGCTCCTTCCCTGCTGTTATTAGACTGACGAATGGTCTGTCTAATTTCAAATAATGCTGATTTTGTTGAGGTTGATATTGTTTCGTGCAGTTTCTGTGCAGTGCACCCTTGAATACTTCATTATGTCTGAGTACCCTTTTAATCCGTATGTCTTTGCTTGCTATGATCTGCTTGTTCTGCTCACAAACAAAACTTTTAACTGTATCTGTGACTACAATAAATCAAATCAAATCAAATCAAATATAAGTGAATTAGTGTTTTATATAATATATAAGGTATTGTGTACCAATTGTTTATAATTGTCTAATTTAGCTAGAGTTTGATGACTTGCAATAAATAATGATTCTTGTTCAGTACAGAAATCTGGTCTTTCTATCAATCTGGGTCTGAAAGACAGGTAATTTGTGAAACTTTGCATACGTTATAAAATCCTTAACTTTTGTGACAATCCAGGAATAGCGGGGCTCAAATTCCAATGTACTACCCCCATTGAGTTGTAATTGTATCACCGAATCCCTACTATCATAGAATCATAGTATTCTTACAGTGTAGAAACAGGCCATTTGGCCCAACAAGTCCACATTGTATCATGAATGAATGTGGAAATCAATGGCACTTCAAGCCAAACTTACTACCACAAGTTCTGGATAGTTCACTAAATTAATACTCATTACAGAAGCTTATTTATTACCATAAATAGTTGAACCTTCTTTTGGAATGGAGGCAGATACAAATGTGTGTTTTGTGCCTAATGACCCCAGCTGCTGTGCATAAGATTGCAATTCTCTCTATCTGTCGGTGTGACTGGTAGTGTGTATGGTACTCATAAAACTCAGTCTCTCTGCTATAATGTTTATTTCATAACTTATACTGTGTTCTAATATGTTTAATTAGTTTAAGCTATGCATGAATCCATGATGAATTCATTTTTAGACGAAAGGAACCTGACAGCACAGGCCACCTCCCTGCACAATATAGGCATCATTCTGTTATGTGTCACCTTTCTCTTCTTCCTCCTCTCCTCCAATAAGTTGTGCCAGTCTAACATTACATCCTCTCCAAGGATCACTCCTTTCTGGAGGCATGCTCTGGAGATTGTAGCAGATCAACACACTGCACAAGAATGTTGCAGAAGTAACCTGCAGGGCTCCACTCAAGTGAGGAAAGCACCAGAGCCATACCTTTGGAAGCATATATTTGTGAGAACATGGCTACAATTATAATGCCTCTGTCTTTTTATTTTGTGTTTGCATAATGGTATGGGGGAAAAGCAGGACATTGCACTAGGTAATGATGCTTGTTTGAAGAGCTGATGCAGACACAATGGGCTGAATGGCCTCCTAACAATTCCATAATATGACCACTAGCTTGTCTCAGAAGGAATAGGGATTTTTTTACTTACATGATGAACAACCCCTGGTTTGGAAGGCTTTTGTATTCAGTTCACAGGTGTCCTAGTTCTATTTGAGCAAGGGATTCATTCAGAAAGGACAAAAGATTTACTTTGAATGTTTCAGACCAGTTTTGTTTAAAACCCTGAAGTGGTTATTCAGAGTTGGAAAAAAACCAAAGCTCAGATTTTAAAAAGAAATGAAATAATGGGCCAGCATTTATTGTTCATCCCTAATTGCCCCTGAAAAAGGTGATGGTGAGCTGTTTTCTTGAACTCCAATAGCCCATATATAGATAGATATTCATGTAGGTACACCTACAGTTCTGTTAGGGAGGGAGATCCAGGATTTTGACCCAGTCATACTGAAGGAATGATAATATCTTTCCAAATATGAGTATTTGACAGATACTTGTAGATGGAGGTGTTCACATGTATCTGCTGGCCTAGTCCTGCTAGATGGCAACAACTATGGCTTTGGAAGGTGCTGTCTAAGAAGCCTTCACAACCTTCTGCAGTGCATTTGTAGATGGGACATGCAGCTGCAGCAATGGAGGGAGTTAACATTTGTAGATGCGGCACCAATCAAGGGGGCTGCTTTGTCCTGGATGGTGTCAAGCTACTTGAGTGTTGATGGAATTGCACATCTCCAGGCAAGTGGGGAGTATTCCATCATACACCTGACTTGTGCATTGCAGATGATGGAGAGGTTTTTGGGACACAGGAGGGAAGTTAGTCACTGCAGAATTCCTATCCTGTGTTCTGCTTTTATAGCCACTTTATTATATGGTGAGACCAGTTCAGTTTATGGTCAATAGGAATGCCTAGGATGTTAATCGTAGGGATAAATGTCATTGAATATCAAGGTATGATGGTTAGATTCCCTCTTATTGAAGATTATCATTGCCCAGGAATGTCTGGTGTGAATGTTACTTACCACGTGGTCAGTCCAAGCCTGAATATTATCCAGGCCTGGACTGCTTCAGTAACAGAGGAGTCATGAATGATGTTAAACATGGTACGATGATCAGTGAACATCCCTAATTCTGATCTTATGATAGAGGGAAGGTTATTAATGAAGCAGCTGAAGCTGGTTGGGCCAAGGATATTATCCTTTGGAACTTTTATAGTAATGTCCTTGAAATGGGATGACTGACTTGTAACAACCACAACCATCTTCCTTTGTGCTAAATATGACTCCAATCAGAGGAGTGTTTTCTGCCTGATTCCCACTGATTCCAGTTTTTGTTGGGGCTCCAGGATTCCACACTTCGTCAAATGCTGCCTTGACGTCAAGTGCAGAGTCTCTCACCTCACTTCAGGAATTTAGCTCGCTTGCCACTGTTTAAACCAAGCCTATTCTGAGGTCAGGAACTGAATGGCCGCGGTGGAATCCAAACTGAACATCAGTGAATAGGTTATTGCTGAGCAGGTGCTGTTTTATAGTACTGTTGACAATGCTTTCCATCACTTTACTGGCAATTGTGAGTAGATTGATGACAGATTGGGGGATTTGACCTTTGTTTTGTTTTACCAATGCCTTGGACAATTGTCTAACTTTTCAGATAATTTCTAGTGTTGTAGCTTTACGGAGCTTGACTAGGGGTGCAGGAAGTTCTGAAGAACCTATGTTCAGTACTGTCATTGAAATGTTGTCAGTGCCTCCAACTATTTCTTAATATCATGTGGAATGAATCAAACTTAATGAAGACTGGCATCTGTGATGCTGGGATCTGTTGCAAAGGAGAAAGTTAGGACTGCAGATGCTGAGGATCAGAGCTGAAAAACGTGTTGCTGGAAAAGTGCAGCAGGTCAGGCAGCATCAAAGGAGAAGGAGAATTGACGTTTCGGGCATAAGCCCTTCTTCAGGAAGGGCTTATGCCCGAAACGTCGATTCTCCTTCTCCTTTGATGCTTCCTGATCTGCTGCGCTTTTCCAGCACCACATTTTTAAGCTCTGTTGCAAAGGCCAAGATGGCTCATCTGCTCACCACTTCTGGCTGAAGACTATTGCAAATGCTTTAGTCTAATTTTTTGCATTGGTGTATCTGGCTGCCCCATTGTTGAGCCTCCTCTTCCAAGGAGATATTTTTGTCCACTATCATTCATGGATATGACAGAATTCTAAAGCCCACATCTGGAGGCCTTGTACAATATCTTTGTATCCTCATTAGGCACTGGAGTGCCAGAGGGCTGGCGAGTGGCTAATGTTGTTCCTCTGCTCAAGAAGGAAGATAGGGATAACCCTAGGAGACGACATACTGTTGAATCTCACATCGGTGGTTGGGAAGCTATTGGAGAGAATTCTTAGGGATAAGATTTACAAGCATTTGAAAAGCATTGCCTAATTAGAGACAGTCAGCATGGCTTTGCGGAGGGCAGGTCTTGTCTTACTAACTTGATTTCATTTTTTGAAAAGGTGACAAAAGTGATTGATGAGGGTAGAGTATAGATGTTGTCTACATGGAATTTAGTAAGGCTTTTGACAAGGTCCCTCCTAATAGGATCATCCAGAAGATTAAGATGCATGGGATTCACAGTGACTTGGCCATGGGATTCAGAATTGGCTTACCCATAGAAAGCAGAGGGTAGCAGTGGAAGGGTGTTTTTTCAGTCCCACAGAGATCTGCTGTTTGTGAAACATACAAATGACTTGGATGACAATATAGGTGAGTGGGTTAGTAAGTTTGTAGACAATAAAAAGATCTGTAGAATTGTGGATAGTGTAGAATGTTGTCAAAGGATATGGAAGGATATAGATCAGTTGCTGATATGAGCAGAGAAGTGGCAGATGGGATTTAATCCATGTTAAGTGGAAGGTGCTGCACTTTGAGAGATCAAATATTAAGGAATAGTATACAACAAATTGTAGGACCCGAAACAACGTTGAAGTACAGAGGGATCTTGGTGTTCAAGTCCATAGCTTCTTGAAAGTGACCTCACAGGTAGATAGGCTGAAACAAAGGCTAGGAGAAAATAGGACTGCAGATGCTGGGATTAGAGTCAAAATGTGTAACGCTGGAAATGTACAGCAGGTCAGGCAGCTTCCTAGGAGCAGGAGAATTGACATTTCTGGCATAAGCCCTTCATTAGGAATGTGGAGTGGGAAGGGGGCTGAGAGATAAATAGAAGTGTAGGGGTGGGGCTGGGCCAAGGTAGCTAGGAAAGTGATAGGTAGTTGGAGGTGAGGGGTGATGGTGATAGGTCGGAAGGGAGGATGGACTGGACTCGGCGCCGCCCTCTTGACTTGTCCCAACTATCCACCTTCCTTCCCACCTATATGGTCCACCCTCCTCTCCAACCTATCACCATCACCTCCCACCTCCCACCTATTACCTTCCAATGTTTAGTTCAGTCTATCATTTGCTACTCATGCTGTTTGATATGCAAATTGTCCTGTTTTGAAGCTTCATCAAATTGACATTTAATTTTTAACTATGCTTGAATGCAACCTCTGGCATACCCTTCTCGACTCTTCATTTTATTATTGCTGATGTCCTGGTTTAATGCTATTGGTAGAGGGTGATATTGTGGGCCATGATGTTGTAGATTTTGTTGAAATACAATTCTGCTGCTACTGGCTGACAGTGCCTCATGGATGCCTAGTTTAGCATTGCTAGATTTGACTGAAGTCTATCCTAATTAACACATTGATAATGCCATACAACATGATGAAGGGTATTCTTGGCATAAAAAATGTACGAGTCTTTCATATTCACAAACTACACAGTGGTCACTCCAACTGATATGGTCTTAGACTAATAAAGCTGGAGACTTGTGCTGTGGAAGTCATCTATGTTTTTCCTTCTTATTGATTCCCTTACCACATGCAACAGTTGATATTGAATGTTTGCTAGTTCATTCCACAGGGAGTTTAAGAGTCAGCCATATTAATGTATTTCTGGAGTCATGTGTAATCCAAACAAGGTAGGTCTGCAGATTTCCTTCCCTAATGGACATTAGTGGACCAGATTGGTTTTACTGACAATCTAATTAGACATAAAATTCCAGATTTTATTTATCAGTGAATTCAAACTCTATAATCTGCCATGGTGGGATTCAAACTCAAGTCCCCAAAATATTACTTGAGTCTCTGGATTACCAGTCCAATAACAATACTACTAGGCCATCACCTCCACTTTATGTAAATATGCAAGGAAAAGGCTATAAGACTCTAAAGACCTGGACTTTAAAGCAACAGTTGAATTAAACTTATAACTGAGATACAGAAGGGAAATATCTCTGGTACTTCAATACTGTAATTGGATGCTTTTGGGATAAAGATGTTTTAATGTGTTTTTAAGTATTTCAAATTTTATAAATATCTTACTTTATTCTATTTTATCTTAATGTATTTTGTGTAATAAGCTTCTGTTCCATTATTAAACCAAATCTGCAGCATTGCATGCTGATGTTTTAGTGAAAATGACCTTGTTAAATAAACAAAAAAATATGATTTATCAAGCCAAGTTTCAAGTTTCAGTTTGGAATATGACTTGTCCAGAAATAACACCAGCTGTGATCATAAACCAATATATACATGTTTTCCTTTGTTCATTTCCAGCAAGCTATTGTACTATGGGAAGGGTGTCAAAGGTCTCAAACAGGGCACCCTTCCTTTCCTAAAGCATTCCAAACTTAGAAAACTATTAAAGGGGTAAACAGACTGGATGCAGAAATTAAGTTTCCTCTGGCTGTGAAGTCTAAGACCAGGTGGCATAGGCTCAGAATAAAAGGCTAGCCATTTAGGACTCAGTCGTAAATGTTTACATCCTCTATCCCAAAGAGTTGTGGAACTTTAGTCATTAAGCTCAAGACAGAGTCATAGAGTCATAGAGATGTACAGCACAGAAACAGACCCTTTAGTCCAACTCATCCATGCCAACCAGATATCCCATCCCAATGTAGACCCACCTGCCAGCATCCAGCCCAAATCTCTCCAAACCCTTCCTATTCATATACCCATCCAGATGCCTTTTAAATATTGCAATTGTACTAGCCTCTCTGACAAAGCTGGTTTCTTTTTTCTAAAAGCTGTTCCTTTTCTCAAGGATACTATGTCCTTGGGTTTGTTTTCAGAGGGGTCATAAACCGGTCTCAGTGCCGATTAGTGTGGTTTGGTACAGAGATTAAAGATTATTGAGAGGCCTTTTTGTTTATGTGTAAACAGGTAAGACTTAAGGCCAAAGTGGTAATGTTTTAGAAGTGACCTGTATAATGAAAGGGGTGGTCAGCTCGCCAGCTGAGCAGTTCAGTTCAGCTGCCCTTCTAACTTCAACCTGTAAGCATCTGTTCATTCATTTATTTTGGCTTCTAAGGGGGTTTGCTTATTGAGACTGTTTTCTGCATTCGGAACAGTATAATTAAGTCTAGTTTGGATAGACTGAGTTCTATAGGGGTTCTTTATTCTGTTCTTTGTGATTCATTGTGTAATTTTGTGAATAATTCTTTTCTGCTATTAACCTGGTAGTCAACCTCCCTGACTTACTTTGGGTAATTTTCACTATACACTTACCAAAACAAATTGCAAAGTTATGGTTTGGGTTGCCTGCTTTAGAATGCTTTGAGTGGTCTGGCCGAGCCCATAACAGGTTGGGGGCTCTTTGTGGGATTTTAAACAGCGAGTGTTGGTGCTAATGTCTTTATTCTGGGTGTTGGTTTGGTTGGGTAGACAAAGCTTGGGATAGTAATGGCTCTTTTGGTCGCCAAAAGATTTCTGGATGTGGAAGCTGTGGCTTTGGAAGTTTTGCAAAAAGCGAATAAGACCAAGCTGCAGGAATTAACAGACCAACTGTGATTGGAACTGCCTGTTTCTGTGAGGAAGGGAGAGATAATCACAGCAGTAGCTCAGCATTTAAACTTGCTGGAGAAACCATCAGAATCTGGAGAAATGGCAAGAGTTCAATTGCAAATGAAGCAGCTTGAGTTAGAGGCGAGAGATAAGGAAAAGGCAGCAGAAGAGAGGGAAAAAGAGGGATCAGAGAAAGAAAAAGAGACAGTGATTGAACTTCAAAAATTATAACTTAAAAAAGGAAAGTCATCTTAAAAGGCTGGAGATAAAAGCTGAAGGTAGGCTTAGTGAGGAAGAGAGTGAGGATGACCAAGCCACTGGTAGTCAGAAGCCTAGTGAGAAATTGCTTAAGTATGTTCAAGCATTACCTAAATTTGATGAGAAGGATGTGGAAGCCTTGAATTTTACCAGACGTGTCATACATATTAGCTAATCAGAAAACCACAGACAGTAATAAAACCTGCACCTTTAATACCTATTCCAGCATTAGAGGGACCTTTCACAAGAATCTTGATTGATTGTGTAGGTCCCCTACCTCAAACAAAAAGTGGGAATAAGTAGTTATTAACAATAATGGATGTGTCAACTAGATTTCTTGAGGCAATCCCATTACACAACATCACAGCTAAAAGGGTTGTAGAAGAATTGCTTAAATGTTTTACCCAGTACAGACTGCCAATGGAGATCCAGTCAGATCAAGGATCGAACTTCACATCCAAACTATTCTAGGAGGTGATGGATAACTGGGGAATAAAGCAATTCATATCTACCGTGTATCATCCAGAATCGCAGGGAGCGCAAGAGAGATGGCATCAAACACTAAAGACTATGTTGAGGGCTTATGGTCAGGATTATCCAGATTGGAATAAAGGAGTTCTGTTTGTACCTTTTGCGATCAGAGACGCACTGAATGAATCAACCAAATTCAGTCCATTGAATTAATTTTTGGCCATGAAGTAAGAGGACCATTAAAATTGATTAAAGAGAAATTAATAAGTCAGAATTCAGAGACCTCCCATTTGGACTATATGCCAAATTTTAGAGAATGATTAAATAGAGCTGGAGAGTTGACTAGTCAGCATTTAAAAGTATCAGAGTGTACAATGAAACAGGAAGCAGATAAGAAATCACAAATTCACAACTTTGCAATTAGGGATAAGGTATTGGTGTACTTTCAGTAACAGGTGAGCCTTTAAAAGCAAGGTTTAGTGGACCATATCAAATTGAGAAGAAATTGAGTGAAGTCAACTACTTGATAAGGACTCCAGACAGGAAGAAATCTCACAGAGTGTGTTATGTGAATATTCTCAAAAGGTATTTTAATAGGGAAGGAAAGCAAAAGGAGAAGGTGTTGATGATTACAGCACAAAAGGAGGAACCAAGTTCAGAGGATTCTGAATTGGACATTCCTCAAATCAAATTGGATAATGAGAAAGTTGTCAAAAATTGGGATAAATTATTGAGTTACCTTCTACAAGAAAATTGAGATGACCTGAAAGAGTTATTGCTATCACATGGGGCGATATGTGGAAATAAACTGGGAAGTACTAACCTAATTGTGCATGATGTAGATATAGGAGATACTGTTTTGATTAAGCAACATCCTTATAGGCATAACCCTCTAAAGTTGGCACAGGGTCAGAAGGAGATAGAGTGCATGCTCCAAGATGGTATAATCAAAGTGAGTTACAGTGACTGGAGCTCACCCATAGTCATGGTGCCAAAGCCAGATGGTACCCAACGTTTATGTGTGGAATATCGCTAATTCAAAACCATTACAAAGACTGATGCATATCCAATTCCACGATTGGAGGACTGTGTCAAAAACGTGGGACAAGAAATTTACATTTCTAAGTTGGACTTGCTCAGAGGCTACTGGCAAGTACCTCAGTCAGAGAGAGCAAAGGCAATTTCGGCTTTCGTAACGCCAAATGGACTATGTCAATTCAAAGTCATGCCATTTGGTATGAAAAACACTCCCGCCACATTTCAGAGACTGACTAATAAGATGATTGCTGGATTGTCCAACTGTGTGGTGTATATTGATGACCTGGTGATTTTTGGTCAATTGTGGAAGGAACATTTACTGCATTTATCGGACTTGTTCAATCGACTTCAGAAGACAAGCTTGCTGGTAAACCTAGCTAAAAGTGGATTTGCCAAAGCCCAAGTCACCTTCCTGGGCCATATTATTGGACATGGACAAATGGTCCCATGGAATGCAAAAACAAAAGTAATTGCAGAATTTCCAACACCATCGACGAGAAAAGCAGTACTACAGTTCCTGGAATTGAATGGATTTTACCGAAAGTTTGTGTCGAACTTTAGCAGTGTGGCTGCTCCACTCACTGAATTGTTAAGAAAGGACAAGAAGTTTCAGTAGATAGTGGACTGTCAAAAGGCATTTAGGCAAAAGTGAGGACTGCAGATGCTGGAAATCAGAGTCTAGATTAGAGTGGTGCTGGAAAAGCACAGCAGGTCAGGCAGCATCCGAGAAGCAGGAAAATCGATGCTTCGAGCAAAAGCCCTTCATCAGGACTGATGCCCTGTGAAAAGGCATTTGACAACTTAAAAACTGTGTTAACAACTGCCCCAGTATTAGCCACACCTGATTACGTGAAGCAGTTCAAGGCGGCTATCAATGCCAGTGATGTGGGTATCAATGTGGTGCACCTGCAGGAGGATGACAAGGGGATAGAAAGACCCATTGGGTATATTTCCAGGAAGTTGAACATTCATCAACAGAAATATTCAATGGTGGAGAAAGAGACTTTAAGTTTGGCGTTGGCATTACAACATTTATATTACCAATAATGCATCTAAGACAATCATATACACTGATCATAACCCATTGACATTTGTGGAAAACTTTAAGGACAAAAATGCCAGACTGTTTAGATGGAGCTTGTTGTTTCAGCCAATCATTTTGACAATTGTGCCTGTGGCAGGCCGCGAAAACATGATTACCGATGCAATATCGAGACTCGAATGAGATACAGAGGCATTCGGTGGCGGGTGTGCCACAGCCTGAATTCACATGTAGTTGTGCATGTTTGGTTGTTTATAGTTAGTAGTGTATATGTGTGTTTAGACTACTAACCAGGTTTTTGAAGGGTTTTAAAAATGAAACCATCTTTTGGTATTGATGGTTCATTTTTTTTAAAGAGGGGCGGTGTCACACAACTAGTTTATTTTTTTCTAAAAGCTGCTCCTTTTCTCAAGGATACTATGTCCTTGGTTTTTCTCGGAGGGGTGATAAACCATTCTTGGTGCTGATTAGTCTGGTTTGGTACAGAGATTAAACGGTTTTGAATTTTTTAAATATGTAAACAGATGAGACTTCCAGTCAAAGTGGTCATGTTTTAGAAGTGACCTGTATAATGAAAGGGGAGTGGTCAACTCTCTAGCTGAGCAGTTCAACTAGTCCAGAACTAGTTGGAAGTTGGCCAGTGAACTGTGTGGAAACAAACTCTCTCTCTCACTGCCCTTCTAACTTCAAACTGTAAGCATCTGTTCCATTCATTTATACTGGTTTTTGTGTGGGGTTGCTTATTAGGACTGTTTTGTGTGTTCGGAACAGTATAATTTGGATAGTTTGGATAGACTGAGTTCTATAGGGGTTCTTTATTCTGTTCTTTGTGTTTTATTGTATCATTTTGTGATAAAGTTTTGTCTGTTATTAACCTGGTAATCAACCTCCCTAATTTACTCTGGGTAATTTTCACTGTATACTTACAAATTTCAAAGTTATCGTCTGAGCTGCCTGCTTAAGTATGTTTTGAGTGGTCTATGCCTTGCCCATAACATGTCCACCACTTTCTCTCGAAGCACATTCCACACGCACACAACCCTCTGCATGAAAATGTTGCCCCTTAGGTCTCTTTTATATCTTTCCCATCTCACCCTAAACCTATACCCTCCAGTTCTGGACTCCCCCAACCCAGGGAAAAGACCTTATGTGTTTACTCTATCTATGAACCTCATGATTTTATAAACCGCTATAAGGTCACCCCTCAGGCTGACGCTCCAGGGAAAACAGCCCCAGCATATTCAACCTCTCCCTATAGCTCAAATCCTCCAACCCTGGCAACATCCTTGTAAATCTTTTCTGAATCCTTTCAAGTTTCACAACATCCTTCCGATAGGAAGGAGACCAGAATTGCACGCAATATTCCAAAAGTGGCTCAACCAATGTCCTATACAGCCACAACATAACCTCCCAATTCCTGTACTCAATAGATTTCTAGTTACATCAAGGAATATGAAGATGGCATTGAAAAGGATGATCTGACATGATACAGAATGATGGAGCTAGCCTGAAATCTGAATGGCCTGCTCCTTCTCATGTTTCTGAACAATGGAGATGCTCTATGGACAATGGAGATGCTCTATGTGGTTGACCATGCATGTTGCATTTTCAGTGAGTAAGTTCTTTATGTAGAATTTAACAGCTACATCTTTGTATACCATCCAGCAAAAGAGTGGGTTATTGGTGTCAGTCAATCCACACTGGACGTTTTCATGGTAAATACAAATACATATACAAAAAGGATATGGTTTCAAGAAAATCTGTATCCGTCGACCACTGCACTTTGGTTTCTCTGCATCACCAAGTACTCCTGTTGGCTTCACACACTGTAAGTGCATCTTACATTATCTTGGGTACCTTGCAAGGTTTAGTGCGAATTGATCAATTTGATGGATCATTGATCTATTGACACAAAAACAGTTATGAATAATACACCTGGATCTGAAGGATTTATAAATTGATTTTTGTGAGTAGATTAAATATTTATTCCTGTGCAATTTAAATGGTATATCTGAGTTTCATAGAAAAGTTACTAAGATTCTGGGTAATCCAAAACTGAGTATGGGAATAATTTCTGGCTGTAACAGGCTGCTCCTTTTTTGAGGTATTTTAGGTGTTGGAGGTGATTTCCTCAAATGCCAGGAGCAGCAATTACTGTTTTGGAACTTTGGGAAAAAAGTCAAAACAATGGTACTTTTAAAAGGAGAGGAACAGACAAAGGCAGCAGATGGTGAGGTCAGTGCAAAAGAGAGAGGGAGAGAGAGAGAAACCCACACTGCTGACACAGCAGTGAACCTGTGCAGTTACTGCCTTTGTTGTTGAATTCCTGTATCACTGGACATCAGAGTACATCTGGAAAAATTAACAAACAGTGAAATTCACAACTAATCTTGGAGGAACCTGTCTGGGAGAGGTCACAGCACAGAAACAGATAATTAAATAGTTTTAAGTGTAGCCTTGCTGTAAGTTTGCAGTAGTGAGTCAGTGGGTTCTTTCTTGATTATATGTTTTATTGAGATATGTCTCTTGACTAAACTGAAAAATATAAGCCATAAGGATTAAGTTAGCCTAGAGTAGTGTTTTGTGGAGGAATAAGACAGTGCTATTTTCTGGGTCTGCAGATTGGAAGAAGCAAAAATGGTCCTTAGTAGAGTGATATGCTCTTCTTGTTGGATGTGGGGGTTTAGAGAGAGTTTATTTGTTACTGAAGATAATATCTGCAATAAATGCTGTTGGTTGTGAATCCTATCAGATCGAATGAGGAATTTACAAGAGGCAATGAGGAATTTACAAGAGCAAGGAGGTGTAATGGAAGGGATTTATAGGAAGGGAAAAAAGTTGCAGATACAGTCACATAAATGAGTTAACTCCAGGAAAGGTAAGAAAGGTAGGTGGGTAGTGTGGGGAGTCTGCTGTGGCTATCCCCATTTCAAACAAGTATGCTGTTCTGGAAAATGAAGGGGGTGATGGATTCTCAGGGGAATGTAGCACGGACAGTTAAGTTTCTCTTATTGAAACTGGCTCAAATGGAATGAAGGGTACATCAGATTCCAAGAGATCGATTATGTTAGGGGACTTTCCAGTCCAAGGCACAGACAGAATGGCATGTTGCCTTCCTGATGCCAGGATGAAGAATGTCTCAGAGAGGGTGCAGAATATTCTCAAAGGGGAGAGAGCCCAGTAGGAGATCATTGCACACATTGGAACCAATGACACAGGAAGGGAAAAGGATGAGATTCTGTAGGGAGAATACAGAGAAGTTTAAAAAGGAGGTTCTTGAGAGTAGTAATATCTGGATTATGCCAGGTACTACAAGCTAGTGAGGGTAGGAATAGGAGGATAGAGCAAATTAATGCATGGCTGAGGAGCTGGTGTATGGGAGAAAGATTCGCATTTTTGGATCATTGGAATCTCTTCTGGGTTAGAAGTGACCGATACAAGAAGGATGGATTGCACCTGAATTGGAAGGGGACTAATATACTGGCAGGGAGATTTGCTAGACCTGCTCAGGAGGATTTAAATTAGTAAGGTGGAGGGGTGGGCACTAGGGAGATAGTGAAGAAAGAGATCAATCTGAGACTGCAAGTCAAATAGTCAGGGCAGGCAGGGACAAAGTAGAGAACAAGGTAAAACTGACAAATCAGAATACATTTATTTCAATGCAAGAGGCCGAACAGGGAAGGCAGATGGTCTCAGGGCATGGTTAGGAACATGGGACTGGGATATCATAGCAATTATGGAAACATGGCTCAGAATGGGCAGGACTGGCAGCTTAATGTTCCAGGATACAAATGCTACAGGAAAGATAGAAAGGGAGGTGAGATAGGAGGGGGAGAGGCGTTTTTGATAAGGGATAGCATTACAGCTGTGCTGAGGGAGTATATTCCCAGAAATACATCCAGGGAAGTTATTTGGATTGAACTGAGAAATAAGAAAGGGATGATCACCTTATTGGGATTATAATATAGACCCCCTCATAGTCAGCAGGAAATTGAGAAACAAATTTGGAATGAAGTTTCAGTTATCTGTAAGAATAATAGGGTGGTTATGGTAGGGGATTTTAACTTTCAAAACATTGACTGGAACTGATATAGTGTTAAGGGTTTAGATGGAGAAAAATTTGTTAAGCATCTATAAGAAAATTTTCTGATTCAGTATGTGGGTGTACCTACAAGAGAAGGTGCAAAACTTGACCTACTCTTGGGAAATAAGGCAGGGCAGGTGACTGAGGTGTCAGTGGGGGAGCACTTTGGGGCCAGAGACCATAATTCTACTAGTTTTAAAATGGTGATGGAAAAGGATAGACAAGATCTAAAAGTTGAAGTTCTAAATTTGAGGAAGGTCAATTTTGACGGTGTGAGGCAAGAAGTTTCAAAAGCTGATTGGGGGCAGATGTTCAAGGTTAAGGGATGGCTAGAAAATGGGAAGCCTTCAGTAATGAAATAACTACAGTCCAGAGTCAGTATATTCCAGAAAGGAAAGGATGGTAGGGATATGGAATGCTGGATGATGAAAGAAATTGAGGGTTTGATTAAGAAAAAGAAGGAAGCATATGTCAAGTATAGACAGGAATTCTTAGAAGAGTATAAAGGCAGTAGGAGTATACTTAAGAGGGAAAGCAGGAGGGTAAAAAGGGGACATGAGATAGCTTTGGCAAATAGGGTTAAGGAGAATCCAAATGGTTTTTACAAATACATTAAGGACAAAAGGGCAACTAGGGAGAGAATAGGGCCCCTCAAAAGTCAGTAAGACGGCCGTTGTGTGGAGCCCAAGAGGTAGGGTTTTGCATTGGTGTTTACTGTGGAAAAGGAAATGGAAATAGAGAAATAGCTGGTGACATCTTGAAAAATGTCCAGTTGACAGAAGAGGAAGTGCTGGATGTCTTGAAATGCATAAAAGTGGATACGTCCCCAGGACCTGATCAGGTGCACCCTAGAACTCTGTAGAAAACTAGGGATGTGATTGCTGGGCCACTTGTTGAGATATTTATATCATCATTAGTCACAGGTGAGGCGGTGGAAGACTGGAGGTTGGCTAACATGGTGCCACTATTTAAGAAAGGTGGTAAGGATAAGCCAGGGAACTATAGAACAGTGAGTCTGATGTCTGAGGTGGGCAAGTTGTTGGAGGGAATCCTGAGGGACAGGATGTACATGTATTTGGAAAGGGAAAGTCTGATTCGGGATAGTCAGCCTGGCTTTGTGTTTGGGAAATCATGTCTCACAAACTCAATTCAGTTTTTTGAAGAAGTAACAAAGAGGATTGATGAGGGCAGAGCAGTAGACGTGATCTATATGGACTTCAGTAAGGTGTTCGACAAGGTTTCCCATGGGAGACTGGTTAGCAAGGTTAGATGTCATGGAATACTGGGAGAACTAGCCATTTGGATACAGAACTAGCTCAAAGGTAGAAGTCAGAGGATGGTGGTGGAGGGTTGTTTTTCAGACTGGAGACCTGTGACCAGTGGAGTGCCACAAGGATCGGTGCTGGTTCCACTACTTTTCATGATTTATATAAATGATTTGGATGTGAGCATAAGAGGTATAGTTAGTAAGTTTGCAGATGACACCAAAATTGGCGGTGTAGCGGACAGCAAAGAAGGTTACCTCAGATTACAACGGGGTCTTGATCAGATGGGTCAATGGGATGGCAAGTGGCAGATGGAGTTTAATGTAGATAAGTGCGGGGGGCTGCATTTTGGGAAAGCAAATCTTAGCAGGACGTATACACTTAATGGTAAGGTTCTAGGGAGTATTGCTGAACAAAGAGACCTTGGAGTAGAGGTTCATAGCTCCTTGAAAGTAGAGGCACAGGTAGATAGCATAGTGAAGAAGGCGTTTGGTATGGTTTCCTTTACTGGTCAGAGTACTGAGTATAGGAGTTAGGAGGTCATGTTGTGGTTGTATAAGACATTGGTTAGGCCACTTCTGTAATATTGCATGCAATTCTGATCTCCTTTCTATTGGAAGGATGTTATGAAACTTGAAAAGGTAAAGAGATAAGGTCTTATCCCTGGTGTGGGTGAGTCCTGAACTAGAGGGCATAGTTTTAGGGTGAGATGGGAAAGATATAAAAGAGACCTAAGGGGCAACTTTTTCATAGAGAGTGTGGTGCGTGTATGGAATGAGCTGCCAGAGGAAGTGGTGGAGATTAGTACAATTACATCATTGAAAAGGCATCTGGATAGGTACATGAATAGGAAGGGTTTAGAGGGATATGGGCCCGGTGCTGGCAGGTGGGACTAGATTGGGTTGGGACAAGTTGGACCAAAGGATCTTTTTCTGTGCTGTACAACTCTTTGTCTCTATGACTCTATTTCCATGATTTATCTTACACACTTCGCTATTCATCCTAAAACCATTCTTTTGGCTAACTCCAAGTTGTGGCATGGTTTTTGGAGGATTTGTTGCCATGAGATCTAGCAAGTTGTCTCATCCAAATTTACCTGATCAATTACTTGCCATACCCTTATGACATCTCTCATGTCCAATTTTCACCCCATCTTACCATGTACCTGGATCAATTCACCAGTCAGTGGAATTCGCAAGCATTTCTTTTGCCTGTGCCATCTTTAAAATCAAGTTAAGCACACACACAAGTATGGTCAGTTCAGAGCTGCATTGCAGGTTTGCTGACATTTGCCCTGTATTTTGCCGACAGGGAAAATTATGAGTGCCCCGCTTTGCAGGCAGAGTCCTGGAGGCCTTGCTGAAGAGTATAGTCCTGATGTAGGACTTCCCCTTTCCCCAGGACCAGCAATGGCAGCCACAACACCAGTACCAACATGCCCCAAGATTGCCACTTGGATTTATATAGTCGCAGCTGTCTGAAGCAATGCCTCATGCTGTAGGAAGAAAGTCAACATATTTTTTCACTTCATTAGTGTAAGTACCACTATTTTCTTTCTGATACCTCACCCCAGCTCTGCTATTCAACCCACCTCCCATCAAGGCCTATGCTCAACCACTCTCATAATTGCTCCAACATCTTCCCAATTGCTCTCACCCATCCCAAGCCCAAACTGACAGCATTAAGCCTGAATGCCCTCTACACAGCTCACCTGCACCAACAGTTTTAGTTATGCTGCCCACTTCCATCTCCTGTAATATCTGCCATTCTCTCATTCCATGAAGAAATCTGCTCAGAATAAGGCAGAAAGAGTCAAGACAGATAGTAGGCTGCCCAACATGCATCTCGTTACCGCTTAAGAGCATCTTGATAATGATTGTCCTGAGCTATACCCAGACTGCTATCAGAAGCTGTCCTTACTTATGGAAACCACTGAGGCGAGGCTATCTCTCTTCATTGATTGAGGCCTGCTGACCACTATAATAAACTTTCTGGCATTTTGTTCTGCACTAAAAGGTTTTGCAAGACATCAGTGTTAAGAGCCTGATATCTCTGGCTGAAGGAGTAATGGGCAAACAGGCAGGGCTCCTATGAGCATCAAGATTGTGCCACTGTGATTGAGCATTTTGACAGCAAGTGAACAATTGAGAAATGCAGACTGGTCCTTTCCACGATCTGGGTGTATGTCTCTGAGCTCACAGTGTCCTTGCTGCAGCATTACAATGATAGTTGCAGGTCAGCCTGAGGTGCAGCATTGAAGTACAGAACTATTCTGGAAGTTGACTAGAGATATAGCAGGAGGGTTCTCAGACACAGGCAATGACAGATGCCAATGTCTGAGATCATGGCTGCATGTGGCCAGTGCCCATTGCCCATTCTGAAATGTGGCTGGTTTCAACATGGCGATCATTTGGAGCAAGCAGTGAGCTGAATGCACCCAGGTGCTCACTCTGGTTTCCTTGTCACGTTTTGTAGATGTCCAGCTTCTTTGGTGACTTTGGTGAAATGTGAATCTGAATATTAATACGTTAAATTGTGCCATTAACAGAGTAGTTTAACAAATGTTAGTCCCTGTCAATTGACACTTACTGTAACCTAGCATTAATCTCACCACATCACTTGGGAAAAGCATGAAAGATGGAATGAAATGATGTCAGTATCAAGATGGGACTCACTGCACTTATCACCCATTTCTGTCACATGTCTTGCTATAGCCCATGTCGCTCAGACTCCTATAAGTTTTCACCTTATGTCTCCTAACTGTTGGTGGTGAATTAAAAAAAGGTCACTTTATTAAAGACTAATATATTAAATATCAGTTGACCAGTCTCCAAATGATTTCTCATTCCTTTAGTTTATTTAGTGCCTGTTACACTCTAAGCTAATTAGCAGCTGCTATAAAATGATTTAAGTTCAGTTATGATACCTGCTGAAGCATTGCATGAGATTTGTTACATTAAAGGTGAATTCAACAATGCAGAGCATCCACTCACTAATTCTTCTGTTAAAAATAAATAAGCATAAGTGTGAGAATTAGCTACTGATCTCCACAATTACCATATAAGTTTTTATGTTTTTAATGGGTTAATGCTGTGGTGTGCATTAAATACTACCCAAAATGATTATGCCATATAAACTTGGATGTGGGAAAAGCTTTGGATCCAGAAGGAGCTAGACCTACTGTCTAGGTCTGTCTCATAGTTTTAGTAACAATGTACCAATATAGCTTATAGTCAAGTCAGCATTGTCCCAGAGGACCACATGGCTGCTCTCAACTTGTGGTGAGTTTAACCTGAGGGTGTCCATGTCTCAGGTAAGGAGCGAGGTTGAGAAGATTGGATCTTCATGGTAATCCCAACCATAACTTATACCTGATTGTTAGTGTACAATAAACATTGTATGTTTAAGATAAGAGCCTCTTATCATTAGTTTACCAAACGGTTTTCCTCGGTAACAATAGATGAGTAAGTCCTTTAAAGCCAAACCTAAAAGAAAGATAGGGGCAACAAATCTACCTAATGCCTCTTTCACCAAGGAATTTGTAGTGACAGTCCATTTTAGAGCAAAGTAAGCTGTGCTATGGTTTTGGGTGAGCTTTGAAGAAATGTTCTGACACAGCTTTACGAGAGTTACCACTACAGATAGTCAACAGCTGGAAAAGTGGAACATTCAACAAACTGCAAAAGAGAAGATTGTGGCAAGATTCTACAAGGCAGAATTTTTGGTTGCTTGTGAAAAAGTGTTTCAGACCTGATAAGACATGGGAAGCAGTAAGTGTGAGTGAGGATCTCTAAAGATCTGGAACACTAGCTACTCCTAGGTAGTTACATATTGGGTCAGGTGCTGGTGATCTGTGGGAGCAATGCCCAATTAAGGTTCAGCTGGCCAGTGAACAGATCTCATAGGCTCCCTGAGTAAAGTTTGAAATCACTGGTGGGGAAGGCAATAGCTTTAGAAAATTACATAGTTACCACTGGAAAAGCTATAAGTAAACAATACACTTCTAACTCGGATCAAGCATTGCCAATCTAGCAGGGAATGCCCACAAGGTACGATTGCAACAGGAGAGATCAAGAGCCACAGAAGCAATTAAAAGTTAGATTGCAGACCTGGGGACATTTCAAAGTCAGAATTAAAATGATAAAGAGGCAAGATAGAAACTTAAGCAGGGAGTGTCTAATGGAATAAGAAAACTAGGAGACTACTGAAGCTGCAGAAGAAAGTTGAAATCCATTATTTATATTGAAGTAAAAGTGGGAAGAATTTGGGACTCATCCAGAAACAAAAACATAAAGTGACAGAGATTATTAGTAGCGCTGGAGTCAGTACAAATCATTGAGAAACCTATAAATCAGTATATGATTCATCTTATAAAGTTGCAAAGAGAAGAATTCATTTGGCAAAGCTTGAAGAGAACAGGTTGTCTTTGATGTCAGAGACTGCAGGATTCATTCAGGAGTGATATTTAAGACAACAAACTGGTCCTTAAAGCTACAGACAACAGGGATTCATTTAGTAAAGCATTCCAAGAGTACAGAAATTTTTAACAAGTTGTGAATTTTTTGCATTTCACTTTTGGAAAATAGGAATCATGTTTTATTTTATTATTCATTCGTGGGACGTGGTATTTCTGGTCCCTAGGTGCCCTTGAGAAGGTAGTGGCGAGCTGCTTTTTTGAGCCGCTGCAACCCATGTGCTGTGGGTTGATCCACAATTTTGTGAGGGAGGGAATTCCAGGATTTTGACCCAACAATACAGAAACTTCACTGAAGTTCATAACATGTAACAAAGGAACTATTACTCCTGTAGCAGTAATATAATGAGACTTTTCGGTGTTTACAGTGCCACAACACAGTCTGATTTTAAAAGTGAGAATATATCACCTTTAATTTTGAAAGTTTTCCCCAGAATTGTGACTCTTGAACTTAGATCTCCATATGTGTCATATGTTTCATTTCCAAATGGATTAGTAATATTCATTTAGATGTAATTCAATTGCCACTTCAGAGACTTAAGGGTTGCAGAACTGAGAAAATGCTGAATTATACGAGTTGCTGTTTTAATGTACTTTTATTGGAGGTGGAAATAGCAGCTCAGGAACAGTAAATAGATGATGGTGTTTCCAGGCTAAGGGATCTGCTAGAGAATTTTTCTGTGCAATCAGCGACAATAGATCTGG
Source organism: Chiloscyllium plagiosum (assembly GCF_037043375.1). NCBI lineage: Eukaryota > Metazoa > Chordata > Chondrichthyes > Orectolobiformes > Hemiscylliidae > Chiloscyllium > Chiloscyllium plagiosum. The sequence goes on from NW_028270154.1 coordinate 39,034,553, forward strand.
AGGATATACAAATATAAGGCATAGGAGCAGAAGAAAGCCCATCAGGTTTGCTCTGTCATTCAATGAGATCACAGCTAGTCTGATAACCCTCAACACTACTTTCTTGCCTTTCCCCCATAAATCTTGATTTCATTTAATGATTAGAAATCTGTGCCTTAGCCTCGAGTATACTTAACAATCCAGCCTCCATAACCCACTGCAGTAAAAAATTACACAATTCATTATACTCAAAAACAATTTTAAAATTCCTCCTCATCTCCATCTTAAATGGATTAACCCTTACTCTGAGATTATGCTCTCTGATCCTCAACTCTTCCACAAGAGGAAAAAACCTATAAAATCATAATCTATAGGAACAAAAACAGGCTGTTCAGCGCATTGAGTCTGCTCAATCATTCAATGAGATCATGACTGATCTGATCATTCTCAACTCCACATTCCTGCCTTTTCAGCAAAACTGATGATTCCTTTACTGATTAAAAAAATGTCTATCTCACCCTTGAATGTACTTAATAACCCAGCCACTATGGTCTTAGGTAGTGAAGCATTCTGCAAATTCACTAGCCTTTGAAAGAGCAAATTCCTCCTTATCTCTATCTTAAAAGGGTGACTTCTATTCTGAGATCATGCCCTCTGGTCCTACAGTCTCCCATAAACTTTCTGCATGTAATCTGTCAATATTGTCTGTTTTAATAAAGTCTCCTCTCATTCTTTTAAACTCCAATGAATACAGGCCCAACCTACCCAATCTCTCCTTATAAGTAAGTCCCTCTGTATCCAGGATCAGCTAATGAACCTCCTTTGGATTGCCTCCAATGCAAGTATATCTTTCCTTAGAGAAGGGGAACAAAACTGTGCACAGTATTTCAGCTGTGGTCTGACTACTGCCATGTATAGATGTAGCAAGGCTTCTTTATTTTCATATTCTGGATCAATGGTGCTGGAAGAGCACAGCAGTTCAGGCAGCATCCGAGGAACTTCAGCAAAATTGACGTTTCGGGCAAAAGCCCTTCATCAGGAATAAAGGCAGAGAGCCTGAAGCGTGGAGAGATAAGCTAGAGGAGGGTGGGGGTGGGGAGAGAGTATCATAGAGTACAATAGGTCAATGAGGGAGAAGATGAAGGTGATAGGTCAGGGAGGAAAGGGTGGAGTGGATAGGTGGAAAAGGAGCTGGGCAGGTCGGACAAGTCCGGACAAGACAAGGGGACAGTGTTGAGCTGGAGGTTTGAAACTAGGATGAGGTGGGGGAAGGGGAAATGAGGAAGCGGTTGAAGTCCACATTGATGCCCTGGGGTTGAAGTGTTCCGAGGCGGAAGATGAGGCGTTCTTCTCCATGCGTCTGGTGGTGAGGGAGCAGCGGTGGAGGAGGCCCAGCACCTCCATATCCTCGGCAAAGTGGGAGGGGGAGTTGAAATGTTGGGCCACGGGGCGGTTTGGTTGATTGGTGCGGGTGTCTCGGAGATGTTCCCTAAAGCGCTCTGCTAGGAGGCGCCCAGTCTCCCCAATGTAGAGGAGACCGCATCGGGAGCAACGGATACAATAAATGATATTAGTGGATGTGCAGGTAAAATTTTGATGGATATGGAAGGCTCCTTTAGGGACTTGGATAGAGGTGAGGGAGGAGGTGTGGGCACAGGTTTTACAGTTCCTGCGATGGCAGGGGAAAGTGCCAGGATGGGAGGGTGGGTCGTAGGGGGGTGTGGACCTGACCAGGTAGTCATGGAGGGAACGGTCTTTGCGGAAGGCGGAAAGGGGTGGGGAGGGAAATATATCCCTGGTGGTGGGGTCTTTTTGGAGGTGGCGGAAATGTCGGCGGATGATTTGGTTTATGCGGAGGTTCAACCCCAGGGCATCAATGTGGACTTCAACCGCTTCCTCATTTCCCCTTCCCCCACCTCATCCTAGTTTCAAACCTCCAGCTCAACACCCTTGTCTTGTCCGGACTTGTCCAACCTGCCCAGCTCCTTTTCCACCTATCCACTCCACCCTCTCCTCCCTGACCTATCACCTTCATCTCCTCCCCCACTGACTTATTGTACTCTATGCTACTCTCTCCCCACCCCCACCCTCCTCTAGCTTATCTCTCCACGCTTCAGGCTCTCTGCCTTTATTCCTGATGAAGGGCTTTTGCCCGAAACGTCAATTTTGCTGAAGCTCCTCGGATGCTGCCTGAACTGCTGTGCTCTTCCAGCACCATTGATCCAGAATCTGGTTTCCAGCATCTGCAGTAATTGTTTTTACCTTCTTTATTTTCATACTCTAGTCCCTTTGAAATAAAGGCCAAATTCTATTTTCCTACCCTATTACCTGCTGAACATGTATGCTAACTTTTGACATTTTTACATGAGCATTCCCAATTCCTTCTGTGCTATAGTTTTCTGCAATCTTTCTCTATTTAAATAATATCAGTTCCTCTGTTATTCTTTTCAAAGTACATAACCTCACATTTTCACACATTATATTCAATCTGCCAATTTTTTTATCTACTAACTTAACCTGCCTGTATCCCACCATAGACTTCGTGTCATCCTCACTTCTTGCCTATTTTTGTGCCACATCCAAACTTTGCTATTGTACATTCACTTTCCTCACCCAAGTCACTAATTGTGGTCCCAACACTGATCCCTATGGCACAACACATCACTAGTTATGGTTGCCATTCTGAAAATGATCCCCTTATCCCAACTCTCTGTCTTCTGTTGGTTAACCAATACTTTATCCATGCTAATATACTACCTCCAACACTTTGACTTTGTAAAGCGGTCTAGCATGTAGTATCTTAGCAAATACCTTCTGCAATCTAGATGTTTGGCATCCACTGCTTCCCCTATATTTATTCTGCTTGTTAATTCCTCAAAGAGTTCTAACATGTTTGTCAGGCATGATTTCTCCTTCACGAAGCCATGCAGACTCTGCTTTACCATATCACATATTTATAAATGTTCTGCTAATATATCTTTTATAAAAGGCTCTAACATTTTCCCAATAGCAAATGTTAGTCTAACTGTCAAACAGTTACTTGATTTTTGTATCTTCTTTTTAAATATGATTGGCAGTTTTCCAATCCTCTGAGACTTTCTTTTCAGAATCTAAAGATTCTTGGAAGGTTATTACCCGTGCAGCCACTATCTCTTTTAATAGCTGAGGGTGTATCTCATCAGGTCCAGGGGACCTTCATCCCCATTAGTTTCCTTAGCAATGTTTCTCTAGTGATAGTAATTGTATTTATTTCCATTCTTACTTGATCATTTAATACATCTGGAATACTCTTAGTGTATTATTATCTCTTGTGAAGACTGATGTTAAATGTTTATTCAACTCCTCTGCCATTTCCTAGTTTCCTTGGCCATGTTTATTGACACCACACACATGTATGCTTTGGCTGGCTTAAATTAGTGCATGTGCAAATAATTGGCTTTGCCTTTAAACTTGGTGCAGCTGTGAACCAGAGAAGAGTGGGCGAAAACAAAGTTAGAAACATCTAAGTTACATTTAATCTTGTACCTCCTCGAGGCAGAAAACACTTTCCCCAAGCAGACGTTTTGTGAATACTCACCTATGACATAGCTGCAATGCTTCCATTCTTTATGGTTTAACCATGGCAGTGGTTGTAATGTAAGACAAATACCAGTCAAGAGGTCCCAATACTATCTGCTCTGAGCAGCTTCTCTCTGGAAAGTATTGAATTGACAAAAATTAGCTTTTTTTCTGCTCCTTCTTCCTCTTCTTTGTTCCAGCTACCCAAAAATAATTTCAAAATTTCTCACTTCAACTCAACAAGCACAGAATTCTCCACCAAGGTCCAGTTCATATACATCTTTGTGGACTGGCTAGCTGTAATCAGTGACACAATATCTCATATCTCTGATACTAACAGATCCTGATGTTCTGATCCCAACCATAACTTGTATTTATTTAGCCTTATAGATTTTAGGATTTTGTGATCACAGTTACCTAATATAGGCAATCAACAATTAGCAACTAATTTTCTGATAGTCTATTAAGAAGCAACAGTTTAGATACGATCCATTCGATAATTACATAAAGTATACAACCTGACAACTGGGAATGGTTCACTGATGCCACAGGACCAATAGGCTGTTGGCACGGAATGGTTCAGTGTTGTTAAAGTGGTGGAGGGGCCAGATCCTGCTCTTTAGTTGAGGTGAAACTCTTCCCTCAGTTTTTCCCCTTTCTTTTGGTTCATCTTCCATTTATGTGGTGAAGACTGTTCAATGAAGATTGTTTTCTGGAGACCACCTGACTAGAACTTCTGTCTATAAGATCTGCTTGATGAGAACCCCTCTGCCCTGAGCACTTATCGTCATATCATATTTCTGGGGCGAGGTAGCTTACACTATGTTAATCAATTGTTTGAACCCTTTTGTCCAATGGCTATGGGTCAGTCACTTGTGATGTTGGATGGTCACTGACCTCTTGCTTACCTGCCTTCACCTGAAGGTCCATTTTCATTCCTTCTAAGAATAAAACCCTCTTATCTTTGAAAACAATACACTGATAGGATGTCTTTGGTGCTAAATAAATTGTTGACATTAGTTCAATTGGCATCATGACCTCTGTGTTTTTCATGATTCTTTTCTTTGTTTTCATATGCTATAATTTTGGAAGGTTAATTACTCTGTAAGCGCTGTTAGATTAAGTCTTATGTTACATAGTAACTACTAGGAAAATTCAATTTTTAAGAGACTACAATATTCAACAGCACCTTCAGTATAAAAAAAATCCTAGGTACTTCAAGGTAGATTTATGTATTAAATCAAACTCCGAGCCATATAAGCAGCTATTAGTAATAACTCAATTTTTCTTGTATTCTGTAACTCACTACTGGCTTGGTAGAAGGATAACTCAATGGACCATGATTTATTTCTCTCCAGCAACTCCCATTTTGAGATTGAATATTATTAATATTAGTGGTGAAGGTATGCAAGTGCAAATAAACTATTTGTGGTTTACTTAACACTTAGTCTTGAAAGGTTGTCTTGCGAAGCCGAGGCCACTTATTTGCCTTGATTGTGCTTTATCTATTTTTTACTGTTTGTCCTGCTCAGATCTTTCTCATTTTGGTATTCAAAGATCTAACTGACGAGTACTTCTGCAAAATATCAATTCATGTTTTCTTCTTTTTCAAACGATGCAGGCATTGTAGAATGCCGCACAGTTTAAACAGTCACTGATGTGCATGATTATATTTTTGTGGTCAGGTAGTATTTGAATTTTAATTGGGTGGTAACTATCTCCTTTCTGGAAAACTGTAGAGTTAATGTAAACATCCCTGATGCCAACAAGGTGACAGCATATAAAAGCTGGCTTCCTGTTCAACTGGTACACCCATTTCACAAGGAAACTGATTAAAATATTACTGAAACTGAATAAAATCTAATAAGTTTCAGTTCCCTGAGACATAATCTTCACTTTGATGAGAATTGGCATCCATGACCTAGATGTTTGTAGGTTTTTGTGCAGCATATGTCACCAACTCTGTGGAATCTCATAGATTATAATGTTTCCAGAAATAAAAATGTTTACAGTTGGCACAAAGACTATTTAGAACCCAAGTACCAGCAGGAAAATAAAAACAAGTGAAAAAACATTTAGAAAATTGCAGAATTGTACTTCCTTTATTGGCTGTCCTTGCCAAGAGATCTTTAAGAACATCTAAGTACAATTTACATATATTCTGCTATACATCAGACCGTCCTCAATCCTCACATTATTTTCTATCTCTAAACTGAATAATTTTAATAAATAATAAATAATCTTTAATTGTAATTTTCCCTGCCATTTGTCCTAAATTGTTTGGAACAAAGTTCTGGTACAATGTGGGTATAGTTCGAATTCCTGCCCATTTTTCACCCCTGAACACTGGAATAGAGCGGGCAGTTATGAGTTGAAAGTTCAGGATTTGGTGAAATATTAATGCAATAATATTTAAATGCTGTTAATTAAATGATGGCTCCGTGGTTAGCGCCGCTGTCTCACGGCAACATGGAACTGAGTTCAATTCTACCCTCAGGCAATGGTTTTACACATTCTCCCTATGTCTGCGTGGGTTTCCTCCCACAGTCTAAAGATGTGTAGGTTAGGTGGATTGGCCATGGGAATAGGGTAGGGAGGTGGGTCTGGTTGTAATGTTCTTCGGAGAGTGGTTGTGGACTCATTGGGCTGGGTGGCTTGCTTCCAAACTGTACAGATTCTGTAAAACATCTGGTGATGCCAAGATTGTAATTATCCTACAAACAATTCAGACTTGGGCACTTTTGAAAGGGCCTTCAAATATTTTGGATTATCTATTAAATAAATAGTTTTAACTGGTGAGAGATTTTGTATATTCCAAATAATTCCATTATTTCTCAAAATATGATGCAAAATTTTGCACTACGATGCTTGAAATTTGATGTATAGTCTGTCATGAACTTATAATGAAATCAGAGTGCTGGAAATACTCAACAGATTGAGCAACACTTATGAGGAGAGAAACAATTGAGTTGAATATCATCTTCAGAACTGAATTCAGGCTGAAATTTGATAGGTTTTATGCACTTGAAAGGGGAGGGATGGAAGAACAATAGGGAAAATCTGGGATAAAGTAGACAGCGAGAGAGATTAAAGATAAAAATGTCATCAGACACAATGCCAAGAGAGTGGCAAGGATGTGGCAAAGAGGCAACGTATTTGTTCAGTGTAAGTGTACATGTCAGAATAATGAACAGCTGTGTCTGAAAGCAAAGAAATAAAGAACAAAATTCAAACTGAAATTGTTGAACTCAGTTTTGAGTTCAGGAGTCTGGTAAAGTGCCTAACTGCAAGAAGAGGTGATGTTCTTTGAGCTTGTGTTGAGATTCAATGGAACACTGCAACAGGCTGAGAAGAGAATTGTAGTGTGAAAGTGTGAATTCAAATGGAAAACAACTGGACAGTCAGTCATGCTGGCAGATTGGTCAAAGGTGTAATGCAAAGTGTCATTCAATCGGTGTTGGTCTGACCCATGAAAGGGAGACTTGTGCATTGAGCAATGAATACATGAAATTGCAGCCTCATGTATAAGGAACATTTGGGACCTTGGACAGTGAGGACAGCAGTGGTGAAAAGGCAGATGTTACCTGCTGTAATTGATGGGAAGGTGCAGTGGGAAAAGTGCAATATATCTGATGTGATTAAGGAATGTAACAAGATGTTGTGGAGGAAATGGTCAGTTTAGAATACTAGGAGGGGAGGAGGAAGTGTGTTTGGTGGTGGCAACATATTGGAGGTGATGAAAATGGCAGAGGGTAACCCTTGGAATTTTGAGGCTGATGAGGTGGGAAGGGAGGACCAAGGTAACCTAATCACTATTCTGGGAGGGAAAGGGAGAGGACAGAAGTGCAGGAAATGGGTCAGTCATAGTTGACAGCTTTATTTACCACAATGGGAAAAGTCCATCATTGAGGAAAAGATTGTGGCAGATTCATTGCAAGTGGGATAGGGAGAACTAGTGATAATTTTGTGCAGTCATACTCATAAATACTGTTGAAACCTTAGCATCTGACCAAAAAGAATTTATAATGAACCTCCATTCCTTGCCCTTTCATTTCATTCCCATAATGCCTCTAATCTAATTATATAAAAAAACAAATTTTAAAAAAACATCTGCATTAAGGGAGAGGAGGTGCATATAATTAAAATTTTATTCAGGAATTTGAGTTTGTTTAAAATTTGCTGCAGTTTAGTTCAAATATTTACTGCTTTTTCTCTCAAGAATGTTCAGAGCACTGTCATATATTTTCAAAGTTAAAAAGGATTTGGAAGGAAGTGAGAATGGAAATTACATGGGAACTGGATACAATCATACAGTTTTCCCTAGACTTAGTGGAAGTGCCAGAAGACTGGAACCATGAATTATGAACCAGTAAGTTGGGGAAGCTTCAAGAGACAACTGTTCAGTGTAGAATTGGGAGCTGCATGGAAAAGGTGGAATGATTTGAAGGAATCAGCATGGATTTCTAAAGGGAAAATCATGTTTAGCTAACTTGTTTGAATTTTGGAGAGCTCAATGCAGGTAACACTGCTGATGTGGTTTATGTGGACATTCAGGAGGGGTTTCACACAGTGCCAAACAAAAGGTGAGTGAGGAAAGTTATAATTCATAAAATAAATGTGGACATGGATAAAAACTGGGTCAGTGATGGAAAACACTAAGGGTAATAGTTAATGGATATGTTTCAGGCAAAAGGAAGGTTTGTAGTGGAGTCATAGAGTGATACAGCACAGTAACAGTACTCTAAACCCTTCCTATTCATGTACTAATCCAGGTGCCTTTTAAATTATGAAATTGTAACATCACTCTGGCAGCTCATTTCATACATGCACCACACTCTGCATGAAATTATTACTTCTCAGGTTTTTTTAAAATCTTTTCCCTCTCACTTTAACACAATGTTCTCTTGTTTTGGACTTCCCCAAACCCAGGAAAAAAATCCTTGGCCCTTCATCCTATCTATGCCGCTCATGATTTTAAGCCCTCTGTAAGTTTACCCCTCAGACTCCAATGCTCCAGGGAAAAAAAGCCCCAGTCTATTCAGCCTCTTCCTATATCTCAAACCTTCCAGAATGCAACATTCTTGTAAATCTTTTCTCCAGCTCTCAAATTAACAACATCCTTCCTACATCAGTGATCAGGATTCTATGCAGTATTCCAAAAGTGACCTCCTGTACGGCTGCAACATGACATCCAACCTCTGTACTCAATGTTATGACTAATGAAGTCACTATCCTATCTATCTGTGAGGATCTATGAAGCTGCACCACAAGGACTTTTTTTCAACTACACTCCCCAGGGCTGTACCAGTAAGTGCATAAGTCCTACCCTGGTTTGCCTTACCAAAGTGCAACACCTCACATTTATCTGAATTAAACTCCATCTGCCACTCCTCAGCCCATTGGCCCATCTCATAAGGTCCCATTGTATTATAAGATAATCACCACCCATCTTGGTGACATTTGCAAATGTACTAACCATATCTCCTATATTCACATCCAAATCATTTATATAGATGATGAATAGCAGAGGATCCAGCACTCATCCTTGGGGCACAACGCTGGTCACATGCCTCCAGTCTTAAAAAACAGCCCTTCTCCACCACGCTCTGTCTCCTAACTTCAAGCTAAATTTGCATTCAATTGTTTAGCTCCCCCGGATCCCATGTCATCTAACCGTACTAGCTAGACTACCATGCAGAGCGTTGTTGAATGCTTTGCTGAAGTCCATACAGATAATGTCTTACCACTCTGCCTTCATCCACCTTCTTTGTCACTTCTTCAAAAAACTCAATCAAGTTAGTGAGACATCAGTTTCAGTAGTGGTTGGTATTAGGACCCTTGCTTTTCATGATATATATTATTGATTCAGATTTTGGTATGCAGAGACAATTTCAAAGTCTGCAGATAACACAAAACTTGGAAGAATTTTAAGCTGTGAGGAGGTCAGTGTAGAATTCCAGAAGAACATGGATCAGTTGGTGGTCTGGGCAGATAAGTGGCAGATGAATTTCAATCTAGAGAAGTGTTAAGTGATATATTTTGGTAGGAATAACATTAAAATACAATATATAATATGGGGGATACAATTCTAAGAGAGGTGCAGGAGCAGTAGGACCTGTGTGCATATTTGCATTGATTATTATAATTGTCAGGACAGGTAGAGAAAATAGTTCGTAAAGCATACAGAATCATCAGCTGTATTAATAGGGGCACAGAGTACAAAAGCAAAAAGGTGATGTTTGACTTGCATAACACTCTTGTTAGACGTCAACTGGAGTACTGTGTACAGCTCTAAGTGTCACATTATTGGAAGGATGTGAACACATTGGGAAGAGTGCAGTAGCAGTTTACAATAATGGCTCCAGGGGTGAGGAACTTCAGTTTATGAGGATAGATTGAAGATGACGCAACTATTCTCCTTGGAGAGAAGTAGCCTAAAAGATCTGATAGATATTTTCAAAATCAGGAGTGGGCTGAATAGAGTAGATTGGGAGAAACTGTTCCTGCTCATAAAAGGAACAAGTTCAAAAGGGTATATATTTCAAGTGATCTCCAAAGAAGCAAGTGTGAAGTGAGTACTCAGCAAGTAGTTAAGGTCTGCAATGAACTACCCAGATATGTGATGGAGGCAGTTTAATTCAGGCATTCAAGAGGACATTGGATAAAAATAATATGTAGGTATAAGGAAAAAGCAGGAGGTTGTCATTAGGTGATAGTAGGTGATAGTGCTCATTTAACAAGCCAGTAGAGGCACAATGGCCAAAAAGGCCTTCTTCAGCACCAGGACACCTCTGTAATTCTGTGAATATTACAGTGTGTGACAAAGGTTGTTTGAATGTGTAACCTGGTCCACTTGTTCCAACAAATTGCTCAAAATGCTTTCAGAATGTTTTTCTTCACTCACACACCTCTCAGCAACTGAATTTTTAATGTTCAAATTCACGGTTTAAACAAATGAAAAATCAAATCAAATGACTGTGACCAGCTGGATAAATTACATGTGGATCGGCCCCTTTGATGCAATGACCATGAAATATAACATCTCTGAACAGGTTGATTGGAAAATATTGAAACCATTGGAGACAATGCATGTGTCAATAGACGTGGAAAACAGATTAAAATAAAAAAAAAATGAAATAAACACATGAAACCTTTGGATATAGAATAAGAATGAGTAAGGAGATTAAAATGAAATGAGAGTATTTAATTTAAGAATGCATCTAAATTGCACATATGCAGCAATGTGGTCATGGTTAGGTACTCAATTCCAGTGATGCTGATGATAACTAAATACTGGACAGAAACCGGAGTGAACTCCTTTGTTCTCAAATGAAATGGAATGGAATATTTAATATCTATTAGCGAAGGCAAAAGACCTCAGTTAAATATTTCACCTGAAAAGTGAGCACAATCTCAGTATAGCAGCTTCTATCACTACAATGGAGTGTCACATTTTGTGCTCACATCTTTGCAGCAGTACTCAGAAAATGTTGATTCACAGTTAAGTAGGCTACTAACCAAGCCATAGCTGACAGCAGTAAGAATTATTTTCATGCTATCCAGTAGGAGGAAATGCAAAGAAAAATTTACAAAATGTTTCCAGCTTTTCTAGAGCAGAAGGAATCAGGGCATATGATAGATGTTGAAATTGATTTAAAAATGGGAAAGATGAAATAGAAATAAACTTACCCCACTGTTGAACCCATGAGATAATAGGAGAAGGAAGGATGAACAGAGGTTTGCGATGCTGTGCAATGAAGATATAGCAGAGATTGTGTTAACATTTAAGAATAGGTTGGTTAAGTGTTTGAAGTAAAGATTATGTTAGAACTGGTCAGGCACATTTTGCCGATGTGAAAAATACATATAGTCTAGGCCAAATGGTCACCATCCATTCTTATCATGAATACACAAAGTGACACCGACAAATTATACAAACAAATACGTTTCTTTACCTATTCTAAGTTGATGTTCTTTTTGATATTTGAAAAACAACCAAAGCTCCTTTGAGGAAACGGATGGAAACTCAAGACGGGTAGGGAAAGAGAGAAACTTGTTAACGTTAGGGGTAATGGAGCCTCTGATCTGGAGTCAACAGCCTCGAAGTGATTGGATCGACATCATTGAGGTTAAAATTGAAATGACTGACAAGTGTACTAAGCGGGTGTAAGACTCCAATAGATAGTTCAAAGGGGGAGAATTGAAAGGGAAATTAAGATGGAATAGGGGAGTTGAAAAGGAGTGAGAGGGCAACTCATCCCTTAGAAAGATCGACAGAAAGACAAATTAAACATGGGGCTAGCAGCAACAGGCGAGGAAATGAGCGCATTTTCTGACGCAAGTCGTTTTTACGTTAAGACGGACTGGTTGCAATAATTCTTTAGCAACCTGAAAAAAAAGAGAAAATGTGCCGATGGGTTTCTGAATGCTGGGCAAATGCAACAGTGTGAAGAGGGCAGAGAGTAAATTTATTTTTTCAGGCATTGGAAAGTGACATGTTGCAGTGAAATTTACAAAATGATTTGCAGCAATTTGCCTGAGTGCTCCACCTACTGTCCAGGAGAGCTCTGTGGCTGAATGTACTGTACATTGACACACAGAGAGAGAGAGAGAGAATCACTCTTCCACACAACTTCAGTCGGCGCCTGCTGCTTAAGACGTTTCGGGATCCCGCAGCAAAGGATTCATTCTCAGACACCGCTGGCTCTTACATTTCTCTCGCTGAGGATTTTACATTTGAGATAGCAACATCGAATGTTTCTGGACGTAAGTTAGAAATCATTATCACGCGAAACGTTGCGAAGTTTCGGCGCTGACAGCTCAGCTGACACCGAACTGTTGCTCGCATCCGCTGGGTTCACACATCTGATCAGAAAGAAGTGATAACTTTTCGTTGTTGGCATTTCCTCCTGAAGGGGGTCGGAGCTACTCGACGTGACTTGGGCGTTGGGGCCTTTACTCAATCAGATTGAGTAACTGACAAGATTACTTATTTTGAATTTTTTTTTCGCGACAAGAAGGGGACTGTTTTCTCCCGCCTTTCTCTCTCTCTCTCCGCTTCCCGTTTTCTTTTCCGTCTCTTTTCAGCGGAGGCACGATCTTGTATCTTGAAAACGTTAGGCTCCTGGCGTACACGTCTCGCAAACGCACCCACCCCCAAACTGGAAGACCTTGTCATCCAGCAAAAGAAAACCTACAACAAATTGCATCAAACTACAGTAAATGTGGGGGTGGGGGTGGGGATTAAACGGAGACGTCGAAGGTTAAACATTGCGAATATATTTGATGAAACCTGGGGCAGACATTTCTTAAAGTGGTGTTGCTGCCCACAAAAGTTTGACATGTCACTATTTTAGAGTGTCCAACTTTAATTATTTCATTATCTCAATTATGCTGCAGAATTCACAGAAAAATCAGAACTTTCAACGTCTATTGCTTTTAGATAAATAATCTCATATTTTGGTTTATTGCAATGTTTTTTTTAAAAATTTGCTTCGTGTTTCGGTCGTCTTTAAATCAGCACCGCTCACGCATCGACGTCACGGGTCGTGCTCGGTGATTGGCTGCGTGCCGCGCTCCTACGTGGCCGCGCGGCGGAGTCTCGCCGCCGCGCGCGTGCCCGGCTGAACGGTCTGTGAGCGGACATTTTAGGATCGGGGAGGAAAGGCGGGCGGGCGGACCGACCCGAGTGACGGGTAGGCAGGCGGGAAGGAGGAGAGCGCGGAGGCCCGAGTGCTGTCATGAGGTGAGGGAAGCGGCAGGCGGGCTGACTGTGCCTTCGCTCCGGGAGTGGCGAGCCCGTCGGGGTGGGAGCGGCCCTGGCCGTGGCCGGATCGGTCCTCTGTTTACCCTGCCTTGTCCCCGGAAGGGAAGGGAAGGGGGGGGGGGGGGGGGGGTCGCTGTTTGCAGAAGGTGGACAAATAAACAAACAAACTAACTTTCACACCGATTCCGCTCTTGGAGCCCGGAGCCCGACCCAATGGAGATCGGGGGCTCGTGGGCGTCGCCCCTCTTCCCCCCCCCCCCCCCGACAAGTCCTTCTCAACGCCGCCTGCAAATAATGTGGATCAGAACCTGACATACTGCTCCTCGGATGCTGCCTGAACTGCTGTGCTCTTCCAGCACCACTAATCCAGAATCGAGAGGCGTGCGGGCAGATGATTCACGCGCCGGTGAAATAAGTTGCATACCGGCTTGGAGAGTAATGAAAAAGTTTACATTGAGAGACCGTGGAGCTAACCGACTGACAGAGCAGCCGGAGTGCTGTCATGTTTTCTTGCTATGAAGGTGCCCGTGTGTTGGACTGAGGTGGACAAAGTTTAAAAATCTCACAACGCCAGGTTATAGTCCAACAGGTTTATTTGGAAACACCAGCTTTCGGAGTTCTGCTCATTTATCAGATAGCTGTAGAGGAACACCGTATGAAAGCTAGTGCTTCCAAATAAACCTGTTGGACCAAAACCTGGTGTTGTCATTGTTTAAACAATGTTCTCTTGAGGCACTTTTAGATCGCGCTTACTTTGACAATGCCTGTGCCCTTTTCCTGCTGCTTGCAATTTAATGTGTGTGTGTGTGGTGTATGTTAGTGCTTCAGGTACCAGGAACCGTATGCTGCTCGCAGTACTTGAGCAAGAGGACTTTCCCCCCCCCCCCAAAAAAAAAAATTGAAATTTCCCTTTAAAGTAGACAACGTTTTCTGATTATTTCCAGTACAAAATCACTCAACGAATTTTGCTTTGATCCAAGTTCAAAGCAAGAACGAGGTATTTATGTAAAAAATATGTACAGTGCGCGATTTGAATGACGTCATGGTGGATACAAAGTATGCGTGTCTTCACAATTCATTAACAAAAGTGAGGACTCGAAATTCAAGCCCTGCGCATTAGGACACTGATGTAAAATGCATTAAGTTGGAATCCATCTGGATAGGTGATGGAAAAATGTTACAATTATCTAATATGTAAGTAAATGTTTAAATGCATATCCATAAACTGTCAGATAGGTATGAAATTGTCAGATGATATCAAGAAGTAAAGCATAGTTTTTACATCATAACTGAGGAGTTGGGTATGCTGGCGAATTAAGGAATAGTGTAGCCTAAATAAATCATAGCGTTGTTTCTCACTGCAAGTGAACAACACACTTAAGTATAAAAACTTAAAAGCAGTGCTGTGGCTCTGGAGATCTGAAATAAAAAGAAAAATGCAGGAAGAATTCAGCAGGTCTGACAGAATTTGTAGAAAGAGGAATAAATTAACGTTTTGAGTCCAATATGACTTTTTTGCAATACCAAATAAGTAACATTGGACTCCTTTTATTCTATTTGTCTCTCCACAAATTCTACAAGGCCTGCTGACTTTTTCCAGCACTTCATCTGCCTATTGCATTCTCAGCTACCTCTTGCCCAACCCCACCCATTTATCTCTCAGTCCCCCCGCCCCGCCCCTGGCCCACAAGCCTCATTCCTGATGAAGGGCTTATGCCCGAAATGTCAATTCTCCTGCTCCTTGGATGCTGCCTGACGATAGAAAACAGTTAGGAAGAGATGCTCAGTGATTATGTAATTAAAACTTTTATGTGCACTTAGATTTCATTTCTGCACTGTTGCAGTGAGAAATAAAAGTTTAAAAGTTGATTTATACATGTAGAGTATACATGTAGAACCAACTTCTATGTGGATGAAATTGTTCACAGGCAGCAGGCACATAAGGAAGCAGACCCTCTTAGGAACAGTGCCTTTGGAGAATTGTAGACCTAACAATGATGCATCTTCAGAAAAGTCAAAGTTGCAAGCAACTTGGTCATATTCACAGGGAAAACATTTAATTAAGACAGTAGAGAATCAATTCTGTGCCTCATAAATCAGGTCACGACAGAATGGAATTGTGCTCTTGAGTTTTGTGTATACTAGATCCAGATTGGAGAAAGTTTGAAGTGTTTTGAAGTTTGTAAGAACTGGTGTTTATTTCATTTTTGTGATGTTAAGCAATCTGCCTGAAATATAATTTCTTGTTGCAGGTCATGCTGTGAGTGCCCAGCTCGGTAATGGCAAATTTGATCGAGGATGAGAACATGAAACCAGGGAAACAAATCTGGGATGTGGTTTCTCAGTTAAGTGAAGGGAGTGGCAGTCTGAGAGACTGTGAAGGTGTTATGGAAGGCAGCGAAATGCTGACAACCACACCACCCATAATACAGTTCCAACCACATGACAGCAACAAAAGTGACAAGCAGCAGTTGGATGGAGTTGGAATCACGAATGGAGGTAGTGGGCAGCAGGAGTCCTTTTCCCAGGCAGCTACTGACTTGTCAGAGTTGGAACAGAGCCTTGCTGCTTTGAATGAGTTGCAGGAGGTAGGGAATAGATCAAAGAATGACACGGATATTGGGCTGTACCCAAGTGGCTGTGAAGAGGATCTCCTGGGTGGGCTCGATGATGCTGGCTCGGTAGATTTTCTTCCTGATCTTGAGTTCTTCCCATCTCCAAGAGGGGAAAAGCAACAGGGCAGTCCTTGGAGTCTGACTGCCTTTTGTGGAGATGATGATTCTGGTTTGCTGTCACCTCTGTCCTCTGAACCTGCCCTACTTAAGGATCGTCTGGTGGATTTGCAGCCAATTGAAGAATGTACTGCTTCTTGGCCAACTCCAGAAAATAGGTGTACTGAGAGAAAGGAGGATATCTGGGCTCCTATGCCAGTCCCAACCACTGCCCCCATGGAGGTGAAACAGGAGCAAGAGAGCTACATTGAATTAGTTACTCCTGGTGTTATTAAACAGGAGCAAGTCAGCAGGGGTTATTGCAGAGCTGCCAGTGAGGCAGCAGGAGCCAATGGTCCAGCCAAGGAACCCATTTACCTGTTCAGTACAGAATCAGCGCAAACCAGTAGCAATCAGAAACCCATCTTCAGCTTTGTTCCATCTTTCACAGCAGTTGCTCAAGCTTGGGAAGTGTGCCAGCATCCCAATGCAAATTTGTCCAACAGTCGCATGAGGAACATCTGCACTGGGGCAGATGCTTTACCAGCCAAGTACAATAGGTAAGCACTATTTTTGCTTTTAAACCAGTGTCCAGCTATGAAATTATGCTACCAAATATAGTCATTGTGAGAGCAAGATTTACATAGCAGAAATTAAAAGTAGCACTTCATTGGCTGTGAATTGCTTTAGGATATGTTGGGTTCAAAAATGTAAGTTTTTTTTCTCATTCATTTTTCCTATTACAAATGTACCTTAAGAAGACCTGCACATTTAGCATGCTGTAATGCCTTGTGCCTCAGTCCTGGATAAAGGGAATCTAATAAATCCCATAAGAAGCAGCCCTTCACGATCTTGTATTTTTCAATCAAATCAGCTCTTAGTCCAATAAACTCCACTGGATACAAGCTTAAACTATATTTTTCCTCATAAGACATCCCTCGTACGCCAGGTAAACTAAGCAATAATTTATATTACTCAAGTTTCAAGTAAGTATAGAAACTTCCATCAGAATTGGAGCTTAGTGTCACCATGGATATATCAATTGTAATAATCCAAAATATTGCCTAGCTAAAGATGATAAAGTGTGTGACAGAAAGACAAAGGCTTAAAATTTCCATGTAACAATATAGGAGGAGCGGAGCCTGTGACTGTTAATTTGATATTGACGTTTATAGGTTTGGTTTGCGAAGGATAGTTTGAACAGAAGAGAGAAATTACTTGTGGGTCAAATTTGCTTAGAAGTAGGACAATTTATTTGTTTCATTTCTGTCTATAGTTTTGCTTTTTTGTTAAACTAGTTTTTGCAGTTGATCCAGAAACAACTCTTTTCTAAAACAAAATTGATATGGGGTCATAAAGTTCAATTTTTCAATGCAACATCACAAGTTGCTGTGTTTAATATTAATCAAATTTCAACAAAAGAAACACAAGGATGTGATTGGTTTAACAGCGATCTGCTTGAGTTTAATATTTGAGAGAGTGCTGTCCATACTTAATGGAAAAATATTTTCCTAGCTCATTCCCATTAAAATGTTGAAGAATTTAATTGAGGTATATTGCTGGTTGTGGAGCAAGAAAGCTTTGCTTGTATTGCAAATAAGAGTCAGAGTTGGTAGAGCTGAAAATCGGTGATGTTTCACTAAACCTTTTCGCAGAGACTGCACAGAGTAATAGCATTGAAGCCATAGTTCACATTGAAACTGGACCTTTAAGATTATATGTTTGCACTATTTAAAATATTTTCTAGTCAACTTGTTAGTGACTGGTAAGTCGGTGTTAACTCTAGGCCAAAGCCTCTAAAGGCAAACTAGATTAGAGTCAAGATCCTTTATTGCTGGAACAGCACAGCAGGTCAGGCAGCATCCAGGGAACAGGAGATTCGACGTTTCGGGCACAGGCCCTTCTTCAGGAATGTGCCCGAAACGTCGAATCTCCTGTTCCCTGGATGCTGCCTGACCTGCTGTGCTGTTCCAGCAATAAAGTTTCAACTTTGATCTCCAGCATCTGCAGACCTCACTTTCTCCTAGAGTCAAGATCCTGTTAATTTATTATTGAATAGTTCCATTCAAGTCTGCATTAATTCTGTCATTTGACCGTTATGGAACAGAAGTGAATAAAACTTCACAATTTTGTTCTCATTTTACTTGACTGGTACTCTAAAATCTGCATGCTATTCATGGATCCAATTTTGCTGCATCTGAAGACTGTCCACTCTCATCTAGAAACACAGACAGGAATTAGTTGACAAGTGAAATTTGTTTAATAGAATGGTTGGAGGAATTGTGGTGGTGGATTACTGACAACATCTGAATTCAGTGCTCAGTTGCTTTATTTTAAATGAGTGCACAAATGCACATTCAATTTCCTGAACCAATTTATTCTCAGGAAATCAGCACTAACTCCAATACTGCATAGGGCTAGGGTTTTTTTTTAAAGAAATCCTCTGAAGCAACCTAAGCAATGGAATTTAAGTCAACTTGTTAATTCCTTTATGTCTTTGTAGTTCAAGAAATTGGACTACTAGTGTTTCAGTGGCAGATTGAAATTCTGGCCATTTGTTATGTTGGAAGATATGACCAGCTTTTTTGTTGTCTCCTAATGAAATTGCAAACAATTTCTGTTCATGTGAGAAATGTGTATAGGGTATAAGCAGGTAGAGAAATAGTTAAATTTTGTGAAAACAAGAGGTTCACCTGCCCATGACTCAGATCAGATAAGAACATGCAGTTAACAATAGGGTACTGGAGGCAAGGATAATGGGTTAACAAGGTGAAAAAGCATCCATTATGTAGAGCTAGTTAAAATTGGAGGTATTCAGTATGTAAGTTCAGTTTAACATGGTGGATCTATTTTTGCTTGGCATATGGCTAAAGATTTTCCTTTTTCACACTGAGAAAAACATTGAAATGCAAGAGAAGTATGAGGCAAGCAATTAGATAGTGTATCAGTTCTGTTCTTTTCTCATAATGTGTTACTGTTACTTACAGTATAGTTTTCTACTAAACATTTACGGTCTCAAAATTGAGACTATTTGTCTGAAACAATGAAGCAATAAGTGTCATCTGTTTTGCCCCTCAGTTGAAACAAAACAGTGTAGTTTTACCTCCTTTATCTTTATTCTGGGCCCTGGGAGGGAGGCAGAACGATTGCCCATGTGCACAGTCATATGTACAGCATGGAAACAGACCCTTCGGTCCAACCCATCCATGCTGACCAGATATCCCACCTGGTCCATATCCCTCCAAACCCTTCCTATTCATATACCCATCCAAATGGTTTTTAAATGTCCCATACACATACCACCCTCGAGTGAAAAGGTTGCCTCTTTAGGTCTCTTTTATATCTTTCCCCTCTCACCCTAAACCTATGCCCTCTAGAGTTCTGTCTTCTCTCTGGAAGAGCAAATTCTTCATGAATTATACAGTCATTTTACAGAGAGGACGATCCAGATAAGGCAACATACATATTATGTGTGACTGTTAGAATCAACAAATGTCAGTAGTAAAGATTAAGCCATTTGTGTTTTACATTGAGTAACTGACTTCGCATAATGATGGCTTTTCACCTTAACTGACTTTATGTACTGAATGCTTCCTCATCTTGTTAAATGGCTGTACATAATGAACGCTTTTCCACCTTGTTAACCCATTACCCTCACCTTCAGCACCTCATTGTTAACTGCAAGTTCTTATCTGATCCGTGTCACAATCACTTGTTTCACAGAGCTCAACTCTTTTCCTAACTGCTCATATCCTATACACATTCTCATTCCCTCCTTTTATCATTTCATGTTAACTGATGGCTTTACCAGCTTTCATAAGACTGACAGCCAGCATTTAAGTTATTGACACACAGCATACAATGATTGTAACAAAAATTACTAGTCAATAGAGTAAATAGAAGAATTTGAAGAATCCTCCCATTTGGAAAAAAGTCACTATTGAAGTTCTTAAATCCACAGCCCTTAGTGACCGCTCCATCCCCTCCAAGTCAAATGGAAACAAACCAGTTTTCCAAAAATCTCCTTCAGTGAAGTCCAACCTGAAAACAAAATTCAGTCTGTTCTTGCATCATTCCTTGGAGAAATTGGATTTCTTGGATAAGGACAGTTAAATGCTTTAAAAATTAAGGAGACTTCCATCCTTCTGAAGATGCTTCAAATTAAGGATACCAGCACATCTGTGTGCAGTACAACAGCTGCAACTGCAGGCTAGGTGAATGCAGCATTCTTTGCTGCTGCTGCTCCCACTCTGCTGTCAAGCGTAACAAAGCCAACTGACTATTGTGATGTTAGCTTGATCAGTGAACCTTCATATCCCTTAAATGAAGGAAAGGCAAAGTAAAGCTCACGTGGTTTAATGTTCACAGAAAGGCCACTGACAAAAAGCATACCAACCACCTCTTTGCTGTTGTTAGCTTCTTCACTTGTCGTGCTCATGACAGGAGAGCTGATTGGATCAGGTTGTGGAGGGATGGGCTGTGGTCTGAAGGTATGCTTTACCTGTGAATGGACAAACTCTAGAGATGATGTTAGCTGCTGCAAGTATCTTTGCACTTGCACTCATTCTTTCCTTGAAAAAGAGTTTATCAGTATGAAGACAGTTATACTAATTGGTGACTGCCTATTTCAACATTTTGAATTCTTGAAGAATGTTATTGGTTCACTATTTGATATTTTAAAGTTTATGGATTGTACAAAAATTAGACATTGTACTACAACAATTCAGTCAGTCAATTATAAACAAAATAATTTGGTTTGAAAATCAAACCCTCTGATACCTCATTCAGGTTATTCAAGAATTATTTTGCTTTAACAAATTAGCCAAGTCTTAATGTGAAAGCTGTCAGGAAAAGTATTTCAAAAGTCTGGAATAGCAAAAACAAAAAAATGTTTCCTGTGCTTCAGCAATTGAAGAGACAGTTTCAGTTCAGATTTAAATCAAATATTCATTTGAAATAAATGCTGAATATTTTGATCTCCAAATGAAACTTGCCAAATAAAAAGACAGAATTACAGTGACAACTTTGGTAGAGATCATCATTCTTTGAATTTGCAATATGAAGGTGCCAATGAAGTCTTAATAATTGAAAGAATTTAAGTTGCTCCGCCTCAAGTTCTAATAGTCTCTGAAAAACATCAAACTCAA
The DNA here is from genome assembly GCF_037043375.1 of Chiloscyllium plagiosum. Lineage (NCBI taxonomy): Eukaryota > Metazoa > Chordata > Chondrichthyes > Orectolobiformes > Hemiscylliidae > Chiloscyllium > Chiloscyllium plagiosum. Next base: position 39,055,714 of record NW_028270154.1, read on the forward strand.
AAATACATTCTTTTTGTGAACAGTCTGCATTAAAACACAGCAAAGATATTATGATACAATACTCTCATCTGGCTAAAACATTACCACTGACCCAATTGTTTTATTAAACCGGCATTTTTAGAATTTGAAATAAAATCAGGGGCTCAAGGCACTCAATTTGTTTTAAGGTTACAAGTTAGATAATTTTAAAAGAGGACATAATGATGTACAATTTCAAAGTAAAAAACAAAAATCTACCCCATTACATCGCCCACAAAACACATGGATTGAGATACTGATTCAAATATGGCAAAATAGTTACTTAGAAGGATTTTCTGAACTGTTATTTTAAACTAAAATATTTAAACATCAAACATTCTCAGCATGGCACAATTTACATTGAAATTTCCTCCTCTTCTGACTCGAGAATTAGTACAACCTCAATTTCAGCATTTAGTCATAGAGATGTACAGCACGGAAACAGATCCTTCAATCCAATTCGTCCATGCCGACCAGATATTCCAACCCAATCTAGTCCCACCTGCCAACACCTGGCCCATATCCATCCAACACCACCTATTCATATACCCATCCAGATGCCTTTTAAATGTTGCAATTGTACTAGCCTCCACCACTTCCTCTGGCAGCTCATTCCACACATGCACCATCCTCTGCATGAAAACGTTGCCCCTCAGGTCTCATATCTTTCCCCTCTCACCCAAAACCTATGCCCTCTAGTTCTGGACTACCCCACCCCAGGGAAGAGACTTTGTCTATTTACCCTATCCATGCCCCTCATGATTTTAAAAGCTTCTATAAGGTCACCCCTCAGCCTCTGACACTCTAGGAGAAACAGCCCTAGCTTATTCAACCTTTTCCTATAGCTCAAACCCTCCAACCCTGGCAACATGCTTGTAAATCTTTTCTGAAAGCTTTCAAGTTTCACACACCGTTCTGATAGGGAGGAGACCAGAACTGCACGCAACATTCCAAAAGTAGCCTAACCAATGTCCTGTACAGCCACAGCATGACCTCAAAACTCCTGTACTCAATACTCTGACCAATAGAGGAAAGCATACCAAATACCTTCACTATCCTATCTACCTTTGACTCCATTTTCAAGGAGCTATGAACTTGCACTCCAAGGTCTTTGTTCTGCAACACTCCCTAGGACCTTACCATTAAGTGTATAAGTCCTGCTAAGATTTGCTTTCCCAAAATGCAGCATCTCGCACTTATCCAAATTAAACTCCATCTGCCACTTCTCAGCCCATTATCCCAAATGATGAAGATCCTGTTGTAATCCAAGGTAACCTTCTTCACTGTCCACTACACCTCCAATTTTGGTGTCATCTGCAAACTTACTAACTATACCTCTTAAGCTCACATCCAAATCATTTATATAAGTGAAGAAAAGTAATGGATCCAGCACCGATCCTTGTGGCACTCCACTGGTCACAGGCCTCCAGTCTGAAAAACAACCCTCCACCCACCACCCTCTCTCTCTCTACCTTTGAGCCAGTTCAGAATCCAAATGGCTAGTTCTCCCTGTATTCTGTGAGATCTAACCTTGTTAAAATCAGTCTCCCATTGGGAATCTTGTCGAACGCCTTATTGAAGTCCATATAGATCATGTCTACCTCTGTCCTCAAACCTCTACTTCAAAAAAAAACTCAAGTTTGAGAGCGAGGATTTCCTACACACACAGCCAGGCTGACTATCGCTAATCAGTCCTTGCCTTTCCAAGGCAGTGTGCATCCCGTCCCTCAGGACTCCCTCCAACAATTTGCCCACCACAGACAGGCTCACTGTTCTATAGTTCCCTGGCTTGTCCTTACCACCCTTCATAAGTAGGGACACCACATTAGCCAACCTCCAGTCTTCTGGCACCTCACTTGTGTCTATCAGTGATAGAGAGATATTAACAAGGGGTCCAGCAATCACTTGCCTAGCTTCCCACAGAGTACACCTCATCAGGTCCTGGGGATTTATCCACTTAAACATTTCAAGACATCCAGCACTTCCTCCTCTGTAAATTGGACATTTTTCAAGATGTCACCAGTTTTTTTTTTTCCCTACATTCTGTATCTTTAAAGTCCTTTTCCACAATAAATACTGATGCAAAATACTCATTTAGTATCTCCCCCATTTTCTGCGGCTCCACACAAAGGCCACCTTGCTGATCTTTGAGGGGCGCTGTTCTCTCCCTAGTTATGCTTTTATCCTTCATGTATTTGTAAACACCCTTTGGATTCTCCTTAATTCTATTTGCAAAAACTCACTTCCCCTTTTTGCCCTCCTGATTTCCCTCTTAAGTATATCCCCACTGCTTTTATACTCTTCCAAGGATTCACTCGATCTATCTTGTCCATACCTGACATGTGCTTCCTTTTTCTTAACCAAACTCTCAATTTCTCTATTTATCCAATATTCCCTACACCTACCAACCTTTCCTATCACCCTAACAGGAATATACTGTCTCTAGTTATCTAATTTCTGAAGTATTCCCATTTTCCAGCCTTCCCTTTACCTGTAAACTTCTGCCCCCAACCAACTTTTGGAAGTTCTTGCCTAATGCCATCAAAATTGGTCTTCCTCCAATTTTGAAATTCAACTTTTATATTGGATCTATTATTTTCCTTCACTATTTTAAAACTAATAGAAATATGGTTGCTGGCCCCAAAGTGCTCCCCCACTGACACTTTAGTCATTTGCCTTGCCTTACTTCCAAAGAGTAGGTCAAGTTTTGCACCTTCTCTAGTAGGTACATCCATATACTGAATCAGAAAATTGTCTTGTACACACTTAAAATTCCTCTCCATCTAAACCCTTAACACTATGGCAGTCCCAGTCTATGTTTGGAACGTTAAAATCCCCTATTCTTCCTACAGATAATTGAGATCTCCTTACAAGTTTGTTGCTCAATTTCCCTCTTGACTATTAGGGGGCCTATAATGCAATTCCAATAAGGTGATCATCCCTTTCTTATTTCTCAGTGCCACCCAAATAACTTCCCATTTCTTGCATTCTCTCTATGAAATTAGACTTATAAAAAGAAAGCTTTCATAGCAGACCACATGGTGAAACAGTCCAAGACACACTTTCCCCAGAGCAAAGACTGGCAGAGCCTCAAATTTCACCACTAGGAGTCTTTAACCCCTTTGTCACTTTACTCCTCATGGGTGCTCAAACCCCAAACAGAACTCCAATCCCAGTTTCTCAGCACATTGGGGACTCAAACCCCATTACCGTGCAGTGGACTCAAACCTCAATTAACCCACCAGGGGACTTGAACCCCAATACAGCACAGAGAACAGGAACATCAATCGCATATTCCCCCCCACCTATGCAGCACAGAAGACAACAACCTCTTTCTTTCAGTACACTTACAAAAGTGTGTCTCAATTGAATTATCATTCAAAGAATCCATAGAATAGACAGCAATAAGCAAAGGGACCACCTCCAACATAGGAATGTCGAAGGACCAAGGTTTAAAATCTTACCTTGTGGGCCCGTCTGTCTCAAGACACCGATGCTCTGGCAATCACTGACACCATCTGATCATAACTATTTATTTAGATCTTGTCAACTAAGCCAATATTGTCATCCCATTTCTCCTCTCAGTTGAAACAAAAGCTCAGAGACATAGTATAGTATAGTATTGTTGTTGTTGTTGTCGTTGTCGTCGTTATCTGAAGGGAGAGAAAACAATCACCCATGTGCACAGAGTCATGAGTTCTCAGGAACAGCAGGTTCTTAATGAATTATATAGTCATTACACAGGGAGGAGCATCCAGATAAGGCAACATACCATTACAATCAGCAAGTGTCAATAGTAAAGATTAAGCCATTTGTTGTTCCACTGGCTTCAGATACTGAAGGCTTTTCACCTTGTTAACTGGCTTTACATACTGAATGTTACCTCATCTTGTTAAATAGCTCTACATAATGACTGCATTTCCACCTTGTTAATCCATTACCCTTGCCTCCAGCACCCCATTGTTAACTGCAAGTTCTTATCTGAACTGAGTCATGGTCAGGTGAATCTCTTGTTTCACAAAACTCAGAACTTAACTTTTTCTCTACCTGCTCATACACTACAAACATTCTCAGAAGGATCCGATAATCTTTGCTGTAGGTTTCCTCTTTTCTGATGTCAGTTTGAATCTAGCTGAGGGATTTCTGGAATGGAGCAACAATGATGTTTCCAAGCAGGATAATGAATTAATTGAATACACATTTAGGATTACATCGGTTAAAAAGCACAAAACAGCCCATTTGTGTCAGTTTGGATCCAAGCCAATTGATGAGACAGAATACCAAGGCACCTTTCCTTGTGAATAGGTTTATTGACTATTTCTTACAGCTCCTTCCACCTAACAGTCTCAACTGTTCGATCTTTAACCTACCTACTTGTGGATGTGATTTGACACAACTCCACGGCCATCATATTCAAAAGTGGTAGTTGATCTCATATCTTTTGGCCCAGAGGTACAGCATTATCACTGCACTGCAAAAATATTTCTTTCTCTTTTATATCTACTCAGTCAATTAATAAATCAATTAACCCAATTAACCACTTGCTATTTTTATAATTTTGTTCAACTCTTTTAAGCTCCACTCACATCTTGTCCTAGCTTTCCTCATCTAAAACATTAATAATAACCCAGTATTCCCTTCTCCCTTGTGCTTGTCTAGCTGTCTTTAAGTGCATTTGTACCATTAGCTTCAACCCCTCCATGTAGTAGAAAGTTCTGTATTTTCTCAGATTGTAAACCTGGAAATAAAATACTTTGAATTTTTCAGTTTTAATTGAAACTTTATGGAGCAGAATAAATATTGAGACCTAGGTGCAGAATTAAGGTCGGAATTGAAATATTTTAAAACTGGGGCTGTATGGAGTTCAGAAGGATAGGGATGGGGAGGGGTAGGGGTCAATTTGGTTGAAACTTCTAGAATACCATAGGAGAATCTGGGACCCAAATGCACACCCTCTGAATGAGGGATGTACCTTTAGAACTGGGATGAGGAGGAATTCTTCAGCCAGAAGAACTCATTATCTCAGAACGCTGTGGAGGCCAAGGCATTGAGTATATTTAATATAGAGATAGCTTTGTGATTCATAAGGGGAATCAAGGTTTATAGGGAGAAGGCAGAAGAATGGGTTTGAGAAACATCTCAACCATGATTGCATTGTAGTGCAGACTCAATGGACCATTGACCTACTTCTGATCCCATGTTTTTTGGTCTTATTCATCTTCAAGTTAGAGTTTCTTTTACCTCATTGGGAAAAAAATTGAAACTTCATGAATATTAAATTTAGTTTCTCAGTGCAAGGTTGTTATTAGAAAGTATGACCATGGTATATCATTAACAATCTAGTACACCTTATTCAACATGGTGTAATACTACCCAGCGACTTTAAGTTGAAACTAATAATGTAAACTGACAAATTGTCAGTTTTGTGATTTTTCTACTTGTTTGTCATTTGAGGGTAAGAGAATTTCAGTGTCTTCTGTGAAGAAACAGAGAATCGCTGATAGTAACTTCTGAATTTCAATGTCTAACTGTTTATGTGTGGAGTCCAGAGCTAGCTGTCAGGTTCAGAAGAGTAATGACAATGCATTGAAGCAGTTTTGCTGTCATCAATTTGCTGTAATTTCTGTTATGGATTCTGAGCCCGTGTCCTTCTGTTGACATTGAAGTTAGACACATTTTGTAAGAAAGAATATGTTACTCCAAAATATACCTCTGGGATATGGTTTAGACATGGGAAGTTAACTGATTGAAATCCAGTGAGCCATCATAGTAAATATTATCCAGCATAATGGTTATACCATTTATTTACAGGCAGCTAGAGTCATGAAAAATTTTAAACTGGAGGCATTAGCTAAGTAAGAATTAATGAAGTTCAACAAAGGAAGAAGCAATGGTCAAGTTGGATTTCGTGCAGGTTAGAAAGATTGCAGCAGAGCTTCAGAGAAGCTGAAGACTACAAAGGCTAAAGAATAGCCAGAAGAACATGAGTTATGGAATTTGGATCTGTCTTTATTTTTGAAATTCTCAGCAAATACGATCCAACGGCATTGAAGGCAGGCAAAGTCATGAAAGTGAAAGTAAGCAGTTTTTGTTTGAGAAGTTTGCAAACTCTGTTTCAGCATAACCAACTGGCTAGGGAGAGGAGTTGATTTGATGGCAGTAGTGTAGCTTGTAACAACTTGTAACAGGATGCAAGAGTTTTGATTTTTGTCTTTCCAATGTTTATTCAGAGGGAAGTGCACCTTTTTTTTTTGAAAACTGAATGTTGCAGCATGACTATATTAGTCTGGAGGAGGTGAAAGAGATAGGTGGAGCTGACAGAATGGACGCATAGCTTGACCTCTTGTATTTGGATAATGCCAGTAGGAAGCATATAAATAAGGAGGAGAGGTCCAAGATAGACCATTGGTATTGTGAAAGGTCAGAAGAGTAACGTGTTCCATTTGAGCAGTTGTGATCAAGTGAAAACAAGGGAGCAGAAATTCCACTGAGCTCTACAACAGCGAAGAGGATTTAGAGGAGGAGGAGGAGGGTAATGCTAGGTGGATGGCATAACATGATGTCTGAAGCTTAAGTGGTTGAAGAAAGTAAATGTAGTATAATCACTGATTGACTTTGACTTTGATTAGAGCAGTTTCATTGTCTTGTCAAGGAAACATTCAGACATGCAATTACAAGTAAGATGAGCCCCTTTGTTTTGGAAGCTAGTGGAAGTGTTTATGGATTTTGAGGAGAAAAGAGGCTGGAAGTGTGATAGTTTGTAAAGGGTAGTGGAGTTTGGGGTGCATTTTATTTTAATTATGGAGGAAATAATAGTGATTTGCAGAGGAAAATTACCTGAGGAGGTTAAACCTTTTACATGATTGGTGCGTTCACTTGACTTTTTTTTTCTACCTTTGGCCTTCATGTGGAATTAATTTATACCATCATATTTGAATACTGCAGATATTCTTGCGTTTATTTCACTGCTTAGAAAAGTGTTTGAGATGACTGCCTTCTCTGGACAGATTGGCACTTGTTTAGTTGAGTCTATATTAGCTGTTCTGAGAAGCATTCCTACATGTTTATGTCTCAGGGGAAGTAGGGAGTACTCCTTCAGCTAACTTTTAAGTCTGCAGTGTTCTGAGCTAAATCTTCGGGCCATGTTCCCCTGATGTTCTCTGTGTATCCACAGAATTAATTCCTATTATCGTTTTCTTAAAGGTTGTTTTACTTCTTCCTGCATAAATTTATTTAATCTTCAATGATCAAACATAGCTTCTTTGGTATTTTAGTGGTGATCTCTAGTCTTGAACTGTACATCATTCTTGCTGGTCTTTGAACCTTTGCCATTGTATTTTGTACTTTAAAAGTGTGCCTAATTCTAGCCACATTATAAGTGCTTTATATTATCAGAATCTCTCATTGTGAATTGATTTATGTAAAGTGATGGAACTATAGAAATAAGTTTTTTTTATAATGGTCAAAATATTAGTGTTTTTATTAACGTATAATATGGAGTCAGTATTACTGATCTACAATAAAAGCATTCTTTAATGATAGAATTGGGGGAAAAAAATGATAGCTTTTATATTTGGGTGTTGAAAGTGGCTTTCAACCTGGCCGCAGAACCTATACTAAATGAGTGAGCAATGTTTTATTCCTTTTGTAAGACATAGTTGCACTCACTTGGATTAATCAAACTTCTGGTCCTTGGATCATTCTTCAAGGTGTGATGCCGGATGGTTACTTCAGGAAGAGTGGCAGTGAAAATAGAGGATGCTGGGTCCTTTAAGCATGTACCTTGTACCCTATGAAATTTGTAACTATTTTTCAATGTTTGAGGCTGGAACAATTGAAGACATTAAATGAAGAAGAAAATGAATTCTACTTAAACAAAGAACCTATGATGAGATAAAGTTCTGAATACTTGAATGTAAGATCAATTGAAGGAAATTAAGTTGGGAAGACATTAACAGTACTGATCATCTTAATTGAGGCTTTACTGTCCGCATATGTATTGCCATTGTTGAAGTGGATGATTTCAAGCTGTAAAGTTGATCTTAGTGATTCTTGCTTTGGTAATGAAATTCAGGTTAAATAATGAAGAATTGTTTTGGTATAACAATAACCTCCTCCTAAAGAGGATTGCCAGAATCTGTTGTGTATGTGATAATCAACTTGGATTTTCTGGTTGAGGTATTGAAACCTTATTTGTAGTTCTTTCAAATTTGTAAATTGAGGAAAGAAGAGCACACTTTCTGAAAAGTTAAATCACATCCAAACATTCTCTTTTTAAGTGATTGAAGGAGCAAGTACTTCCATAATTCAAGCTGAAACCATGCTTATCTTTTCTAGCTTAAAATTTTAATTTCATTAAAGTTTTTGATCAGAATGTGCAGATGTTCTATATTAGAATGGTCAGTGTTGTTCAAAGTAAGCAAGCAACAAAGAAGTCTGGTTATCGGTCAAATGGTTGTACAGATGTAAAATTCTATTACGGGCTCATTTTGCTCACCACAGGAAATTTAATGTTGGCATGGCAGGAGGAGATGAGGATTTGGTGGCAATGATTGTTGCTTTGTTTTAGCACAACATATTAAATAGGCTCAATTTTATTATATGTTAGTTTGCATTCACATTTTATATTTGCTTGGAAGCTTATGTTTGTATGTGCATTAAGTTATGCTTTATGATAGTTCAGTACAATGACGTCTCATAGCTAAACCCAGATTATTTTACCTGATGACAAATTGTCTGCTTATGCCATTCAAATGAAGAGCTGGACCTGTATTCATTGGAAAGCTAAGTAATGTCGCACTTGTAAGAGTTCTATAACTAAAACACCACTATGCAAAACCTACATTTGAAGAGTGATTCTGCAATTATATAACAGTCTGGGTGTCACAGGTTAAGTGGTATAGCTTGAAAATTTCACCT